>NW_026973032.1:0-94263 GCF_036711695.1 Zophobas morio | reverse complement strand
GTTAAAATTCTTCAGAAACGTCACTTTTGAAGTGTTTTCTTGTACTTTTAAGCCAATCAGATACCCTACGGGCTCGGAAAGTGCAACGAAACCATCAAATTTTAGCTAGAAACTGTATTTTTGTCGATTTTTATTGAATTTGAACTATATTTCAACGTTTTTTGACGGTTCTGAGCCACCAAACACACTTAAAGCATGCAGAATCGACTCAGAATAGGAAAAGGAGACGTTTAGGTCAATTTTATGCATTCTGGCGTTCGTAGATACAAGAAAACTGTTAAAATTCTTCAGAAACGTCACTTTTGAAGTGTTTTCTTGTACTTTTAAGCCAATCAGATACCCTACGGGCTCGGAAAGTGCAACGAAACCATCAAATTTTAGCTAGAAACTGTATTTTTGTCGATTTTTATTGAATTTGAACTATATTTCAACGTTTTTTGATGGTTCTGAGCCACCAAACACACTTAAAGCATGCAGAATCGACTCAGAATAGGAAAAGGAGACGTTTAGGTCAATTTTATGCATTCTGGCGTTCGTAGATACAAGAAAACTGTTAAAATTCTTCAGAAACGTCACTTTTGAAGTGTTTTCTTGTACTTTTAAGCCAATCAGATACCCTACGGGCTCGGAAAGTGCAACGAAACCATCAAATTTTAGCTAGAAACTGTATTTTTGTCGATTTTTATTGAATTTGAACTATATTTCAACGTTTTTTGATGGTTCTGAGCCACCAAACACACTTAAAGCATACAGAATCGACTCAGAATAGGAAAAGGAGACGTTTAGGTCAATTTTATGCATTCTGGCGTTCGTAGATACAAGAAAACTGTTAAAATTCTTCAGAAACGTCACTTTTGAAGTGTTTTCTTGTACTTTTAAGCCAATCAGATACCCTACGGGCTCGGAAAGTGCAACGAAACCATCAAATTTTAGCTAGAAACTGTATTTTTGTCGATTTTTATTGAATTTGAACTATATTTCAACGTTTTTTGATGGTTCTGAGCCACCAAACACACTTAAAGCATGCAGAATCGACTCAGAATAGGAAAAGGAGACGTTTAGGTCAATTTTATGCATTCTGGCGTTCGTAGATACAAGAAAACTGTTAAAATTCTTCAGAAACGTCACTTTTGAAGTGTTTTCTTGTACTTTTAAGCCAATCAGATACCCTACGGGCTCGGAAAGTGCAACGAAACCATCAAATTTTAGCTAGAAACTGTATTTTTGTCGATTTTTATTGAATTTGAACTATATTTCAACGTTTTTTGATGGTTCTGAGCCACCAAACACACTTAAAGCATGCAGAATCGACTCAGAATAGGAAAAGGAGACGTTTAGGTCAATTTTATGCATTCTGGCGTTCGTAGATACAAGAAAACTGTTAAAATTCTTCAGAAACGTCACTTTTGAAGTGTTTTCTTGTACTTTTAAGCCAATCAGATACCCTATGGGCTCGGAAAGTGCAACGAAACCATCAAATTTTAGCTAGAAACTGTATTTTTGTCGATTTTTATTGAATTTGAACTATATTTCAACGTTTTTTGATGGTTCTAAGCCACCAAACACACTTAAAGCATGCAGAATCGACTCAGAATAGGAAAAGGAGACGTTTAGATCAATTTTATGCATTCTGGCGTTCGTAGATACAAGAAAACAGTTAAAATTCTTCAGAAACGTCACTTTTGAAGTGTTTTCTTGTACTTTTAAGCCAATCAGATACCCTACGGGCTCGGAAAGTGCAACGAAACCATCAAATTTTAGCTAGAAACTGTATTTTTGTCGATTTTTATTGAATTTGAACTATATTTCAACGTTTTTTGATGGTTCTGAGCCACCAAACACACTTAAAGCATGCAGAATCGACTCAGAATAGGAAAAGGAGACGTTTAGGTCAATTTTATGCATTCTGGCGTTCGTAGATACAAGAAAACTGTTAAAATTCTTCAGAAACGTCACTTTTGAAGTGTTTTCTTGTACTTTTAAGCCAATCAGATACCCTAGGGGCTCGGAAAGTGCAACGAAACCATCAAATTTTAGCTAGAAACTGTATTTTTGCCGATTTTTATTGAATTAGAACTATATTTCAACGTTTTTTGACGGTTCTGAGCCACCAAACACACTTAAAGCATGCAGAATCGACTCAGAATAGGAAAAGGAGACGTTTAGGTCAATTTTATGCATTCTGGCGTTCGTAGATACAAGAAAACTGTTAAAATTCTTCAGAAACGTCACTTTTGAAGTGTTTTCTTGTACTTTTAAGCCAATCAGATACCCAACGGGCTCGGAAAGTGCAACGAAACCATCAAATTTTAGCTAGAAACTGTATTTTTGTCGATTTTTATTGAATTTGAACTATATTTCAACGTTTTTTGATGGTTCTGAGCCACCAAACACACTTAAAGCATGCAGAATCGACTCAGAATAGGAAAAGGAGACGTTTAGGTCAATTTTATGCATTCTGGCGTTCGTAGATACAAGAAAACTGTTAAAATTCTTCAGAAACGTCACTTTTGAAGTGTTTTCTTGTACTTTTAAGCCAATCAGATACCCTACGGGCTCGGAAAGTGCAACGAAACCATCAAATTTTAGCTAGAAACTGTATTTTTGTCGATTTTTATTGAATTTGAACTATATTTCAACGTTTTTTGATGGTTCTGAGCCACCAAACACACTTAAAGCATACAGAATCGACTCAGAATAGGAAAAGGAGACGTTTAGGTCAATTTTATGCATTCTGGCGTTCGTAGATACAAGAAAACTGTTAAAATTCTTCAGAAACGTCACTTTTGAAGTGTTTTCTTGTACTTTTAAGCCAATCAGATACCCTACGGGCTCGGAAAGTGCAACGAAACCATCAAATTTTAGCTAGAAACTGTATTTTTGTCGATTTTTATTGAATTTGAACTATATTTCAACGTTTTTTTATGGTTCTGAGCTACCAAACACACTTAAAGCATGCAGAATCGACTCAGAATAGGAAAAGGAGACGTTTAGGTCAATTTTATGCATTCTGGCGTTCGTAGATACAAGAAAACTGTTAAAATTCTTCAGAAACGTCACTTTTGAAGTGTTTTCTTGCACTTTTAAGCCAATCAGATACCCTACGGGCTCGGCAAGTGCAACGAAACCATCAAATTTTAGCTAGAAACTGTATTTTTGTCGATTTTTATTGAATTTGAACTATATTTCAACGTTTTTTGATGGTTCTGAGCCACCAAACACACTTAAAGCATGCAGAATCGACTCAGAATAGGAAAAGGAGACGTTTAGGTCAATTTTATGCATTCTGGCGTTCGTAGATACAAGAAAACTGTTAAAATTCTTCAGAAACGTCACTTTTGAAGTGTTTTCTTGTACTTTTAAGCCAATCAGATAACCTACGGGCTCGGAAAGTGCAACGAAACCATCAAATTTTAGCTAGAAACTGTATTTTTGTCGATTTTTATTGAATTTGAACTATATTTCAACGTTTTTTGATGGTTCTGAGCCACCAAACACACTTAAAGCATGCAGAATCGACTCAGAATAGGAAAAGGAGACGTTTAGGTCAATTTTATGCATTCTGGCGTTCGTAGATACAAGAAAACTGTTAAAATTCTTCAGAAACGTCACTTTTGAAGTGTTTTCTTGTACTTTTAAGCCAATCAGATACCCTACGGGCTCGGAAAGTGCAACGAAACCATCAAATTTTAGCTAGAAACTGTATTTTTGTCGATTTTTATTGAATTTGAACTATATTTCAACGTTTTTTGATGGTTCTGAGCCACCAAACACACTTAAAGCATGCAGAATCGACTCAGAATAGGAAAAGGAGACGTTTAGGTCAATTTTATGCATTCTGGCGTTCGTAGATACAAGAAAACTGTTAAAATTCTTCAGAAACGTCACTTTTGAAGTGTTTTCTTGTACTTTTAAGCCAATCAGATACCCTACGGGCTCGGAAAGTGCAACGAAACCATCAAATTTTAGCTAGAAACTGTATTTTTGTCGATTTTTATTGAATTTGAACTATATTTCAACGTTTTTTGACGGTTCTGAGCCACCAAACACACTTAAAGCATGCAGAATCGACTCAGAATAGGAAAAGGAGACGTTTAGGTCAATTTTATGCATTCTGGCGTTCGTAGATACAAGAAAACTGTTAAAATTCTTCAGAAACGTCACTTTTGAAGTGTTTTCTTGTACTTTTAAGCCAATCAGATACCCTACGGGCTCGGAAAGTGCAACGAAACCATCAAATTTTAGCTAGAAACTGTATTTTTGTCGATTTTTATTGAATTTGAACTATATTTCAACGTTTTTTGATGGTTCTGAGCCACCAAACACACTTAAAGCATGCAGAATCGACTCAGAATAGGAAAAGGAGACGTTTAGGTCAATTTTATGCATTCTGGCGTTCGTAGATACAAGAAAACTGTTAAAATTCTTCAGAAACGTCACTTTTGAAGTGTTTTCTTGTACTTTTAAGCCAATCAGATACCCTACGGGCTCGGAAAGTGCAACGAAACCATCAAATTTTAGCTAGAAACTGTATTTTTGTCGATTTTTATTGAATTTGAACTATATTTCAACGTTTTTTGATGGTTCTGAGCCACCAAACACACTTAAAGCATACAGAATCGACTCAGAATAGGAAAAGGAGACGTTTAGGTCAATTTTATGCATTCTGGCGTTCGTAGATACAAGAAAACAGTTAAAATTCTTCAGAAACGTCACTTTTGAAGTGTTTTCTTGTACTTTTAAGCCAATCAGATACCCTACGGGCTCGGAAAGTGCCACGAAACCATCAAATTTTAGCTAGAAACTGTATTTTTGTCGATTTTTATTGAATTTGAACTATATTTCAACGTTTTTTGATGGTTCTGAGCCACCAAACACACTTAAAGCATGCAGAATCGACTCAGAATAGGAAAAGGAGACGTTTAGGTCAATTTTATGCATTCTGGCGTTCGTAGATACAAGAAAACTGTTAAAATTCTTCAGAAACGTCACTTTTGAAGTGTTTTCTTGTACTTTTAAGCCAATCAGATACCCTAGGGGCTCGGAAAGTGCAACGAAACCATCAAATTTTAGCTAGAAACTGTATTTTTGCCGATTTTTATTGAATTTGAACTATATTTCAACGTTTTTTGACGGTTCTGAGCCACCAAACACACTTAAAGCATGCAGAATCGACTCAGAATAGGAAAAGGAGACGTTTAGGTCAATTTTATGCATTCTGGCGTTCGTAGATACAAGAAAACTGTTAAAATTCTTCAGAAACGTCACTTTTGAAGTGTTTTCTTGTACTTTTAAGCCAATCAGATACCCAACGGGCTCGGAAAGTGCAACGAAACCATCAAATTTTAGCTAGAAACTGTATTTTTGTCGATTTTTATTGAATTTGAACTATATTTCAACGTTTTTTGATGGTTCTGAGCCACCAAACACACTTAAAGCATGCAGAATCGACTCAGAATAGGAAAAGGAGACGTTTAGGTCAATTTTATGCATTCTGGCGTTCGTAGATACAAGAAAACTGTTAAAATTCTTCAGAAACGTCACTTTTGAAGTGTTTTCTTGTACTTTTAAGCCAATCAGATACCCTACGGGCTCGGAAAGTGCAACGAAACCATCAAATTTTAGCTAGAAACTGTATTTTTGTCGATTTTTATTGAATTTGAACTATATTTCAACGTTTTTTGATGGTTCTGAGCCACCAAACACACTTAAAGCATACAGAATCGACTCAGAATAGGAAAAGGAGACGTTTAGGTCAATTTTATGCATTCTGGCGTTCGTAGATACAAGAAAACTGTTAAAATTCTTCAGAAACGTCACTTTTGAAGTGTTTTCTTGTACTTTTAAGCCAATCAGATACCCTACGGGCTCGGAAAGTGCAACGAAACCATCAAATTTTAGCTAGAAACTGTATTTTTGTCGATTTTTATTGAATTTGAACTATATTTCAACGTTTTTTTATGGTTCTGAGCTACCAAACACACTTAAAGCATGCAGAATCGACTCAGAATAGGAAAAGGAGACGTTTAGGTCAATTTTATGCATTCTGGCGTTCGTAGATACAAGAAAACTGTTAAAATTCTTCAGAAACGTCACTTTTGAAGTGTTTTCTTGCACTTTTAAGCCAATCAGATAACCTACGGGCTCGGAAAGTGCAACGAAACCATCAAATTTTAGCTAGAAACTGTATTTTTGTCGATTTTTATTGAATTTGAACTATATTTCAACGTTTTTTGATGGTTCTGAGCCACCAAACACACTTAAAGCATGCAGAATCGACTCAGAATAGGAAAAGGAGACGTTTAGGTCAATTTTATGCATTCTGGCGTTCGTAGATACAAGAAAACTGTTAAAATTCTTCAGAAACGTCACTTTTGAAGTGTTTTCTTGTACTTTTAAGCCAATCAGATAACCTACGGGCTCGGAAAGTGCAACGAAACCATCAAATTTTAGCTAGAAACTGTATTTTTGTCGATTTTTATTGAATTTGAACTATATTTCAACGTTTTTTGATGGTTCTGAGCCACCAAACACACTTAAAGCATGCAGAATCGACTCAGAATAGGAAAAGGAGACGTTTAGGTCAATTTTATGCATTCTGGCGTTCGTAGATACAAGAAAACTGTTAAAATTCTTCAGAAACGTCACTTTTGAAGTGTTTTCTTGTACTTTTAAGCCAATCAGATACCCTACGGGCTCGGAAAGTGCAACGAAACCATCAAATTTTAGCTAGAAACTGTATTTTTGTCGATTTTTATTGAATTTGAACTATATTTCAACGTTTTTTGATGGTTCTGAGCCACCAAACACACTTAAAGCATGCAGAATCGACTCAGAATAGGAAAAGGAGACGTTTAGGTCAATTTTATGCATTCTGGCGTTCGTAGATACAAGAAAACTGTTAAAATTCTTCAGAAACGTCACTTTTGAAGTGTTTTCTTGTACTTTTAAGCCAATCAGATACCCTACGGGCTCGGAAAGTGCAACGAAACCATCAAATTTTAGCTAGAAACTGTATTTTTGTCGATTTTTATTGAATTTGAACTATATTTCAACGTTTTTTGATGGTTCTGAGCCACCAAACACACTTAAAGCATGCAGAATCGACTCAGAATAGGAAAAGGAGACGTTTAGGTCAATTTTATGCATTCTGGCGTTCGTAGATACAAGAAAACTGTTAAAATTCTTCAGAAACGTCACTCTTGAAGTGTTTTCTTGTACTTTTAAGCCAATCAGATACCCTACGGGCTCGGAAAGTGCAACGAAACCATCAAATTTTAGCTAGAAACTGTATTTTTGTCGATTTTTATTGAATTTGAACTATATTTCAACGTTTTTTGGTGGTTCTGAGCCACCAAACACACTTAAAGCATGCAGAATCGACTCAGAATAGGAAAAGGAGACGTTTAGGTCAATTTTATGCATTCTGGCGTTCGTAGATACAAGAAAACTGTTAAAATTCTTCAGAAACGTCACTTTTGAAGTGTTTTCTTGTACTTTTAAGCCAATCAGATACCCTACGGGCTCGGAAAGTGCAACGAAACCATCAAATTTTAGCTAGAAACTGTATTTTTGTCGATTTTTATTGAATTTGAACTATATTTCAACGTTTTTTGATGGTTCTGAGCCACCAAACACACTTAAAGCATGCAGAATCGACTCAGAATAGGAAAAGGAGACGTTTAGGTCAATTTTATGCATTCTGGCGTTCGTAGATACAAGAAAACTGTTAAAATTCTTCAGAAACGTCACTTTTGAAGTGTTTTCTTGTACTTTTAAGCCAATCAGATACCCTACGGGCTCGAAAAGTGCAACGAAACCATCAAATTTTAGCTAGAAACTGTATTTTTGTCGATTTTTATTGAATTTGAACTATATTTCAACGTTTTTTGATGGTTCTGAGCCACCAAACACACTTAAAGCATGCAGAATCGACTCAGAATAGGAAAAGGAGACGTTTAGGTCAATTTTATGCATTCTGGCGTTCGTAGATACAAGAAAACTGTTAAAATTCTTCAGAAACGTCACTTTTGAAGTGTTTTCTTGTACTTTTAAGCCAATCAGATACCCTACGGGCTCGGAAAGTGCAACGAAACCATCAAATTTTAGCTAGAAACTGTATTTTTGTCGATTTTTATTGAATTTGAACTATATTTCAACGTTTTTTGATGGTTCTGAGCCACCAAACACACTTAAAGCATGCAGAATCGACTCAGAATAGGAAAAGGAGACGTTTAGGTCAATTTTATGCATTCTGGCGTTCGTAGATACAAGAAAACTGTCAAAATTCTTCAGAAACGTCACTTTTGAAGTGTTTTCTTGTACTTTTAAGCCAATCAGATACCCTACGGGCTCGGAAAGGGCAACGAAACCATCAAATTTTAGCTAGAAACTGTATTTTTGTCGATTTTTATTGAATTTGAACTATATTTCAACGTTTTTTGATGGTTCTGAGCCACCAAACACACTTAAAGCATGCAGAATCGACTCAGAATAGGAAAAGGAGACGTTTAGGTCAATTTTATGCATTCTGGCGTTCGTAGATACAAGAAAACTGTTAAAATTCTTCAGAAACGTCACTTTTGAAGTGTTTTCTTGTACTTTTAAGCCAATCAGATACCCTACGGGCTCGGAAATTGCAACGAAACCATCAAATTTTAGCTAGAAACTGTATTTTTGTCGATTTTTATTGAATTTGAACTATATTTCAACGTTTTTTGATGGTTCTGAGCCACCAAACACACTTAAAGCATGCAGAATCGACTCAGAATAGGAAAAGGAGACGTTTAGGTCAATTTTATGCATTCTGGCGTTCGTAGATACAAGAAAACTGTTAAAATTCTTCAGAAACGTCACTTTTGAAGTGTTTTCTTGTACTTTTAAGCCAATCAGATACCCTACGGGCTCGGAAAGTGCAACGAAACTATCAAATTTTAGCTAGAAACTGTATTTTTGTCGATTTTTATTGAATTTGAACTATATTTCAACGTTTTTTGATGGTTCTGAGCCACCAAACACACTTAAAGCATGCAGAAACGACTCAGAATAGGAAAAGGAGACGTTTAGGTCAATTTTATGCATTCTGGCGTTCGTAGATACAAGAAAACTGTTAAAATTCTTCAGAAACGTCAGTTTTGAAGTGTTTTCTTGTACTTTTAAGCCAATCAGATACCCTACGGGCTCGGAAAGTGCAACGAAACCATCAAATTTTAGCTAGAAACTGTATTTTTGTCGATTTTTATTGAATTTGAACTATATTTCAACGTTTTTTGATGGTTCTGAGCCACCAAACACACTTAAAGCATGCAGAATCGACTCAGAATAGGAAAATTAGACGTTTAGGTCAATTTTATGCATTCTGGCGTTCGTAGATACAAGAAAACTGTTAAAATTCTTCAGAAACGTCACTTTTGAAGTGTTTTCTTGTACTTTTAAGCCAATCAGATACCCTACGGGCTCGGAAAGTGCAACGAAACCATCAAATTTTAGCTAGAAACTGTATTTTTGTCGATTTTTATTGAATTTGAACTATATTTCAACGTTTTTTGATGGTTCTGAGCCACCAAACACACTTAAAGCATGCAGAATCGACTCAGAATAGGAAAAGGAGACGTTTAGGTCAATTTTATGCATTCTGGCGTTCGTAGATACAAGAAAACTGTTAAAATTCTTCAGAAACGTCACTTTTGAAGTGTTTTCTTGTACTTTTAAGCCAATCAGATACCCTACGGGCTCGGAAAGTGCAACGAAACCATCAAATTTTAGCTAGAAACTGTATTTTTGTCGATTTTTATTGAATTTGAACTATATTTCAACGTTTTTTGATGGTTCTGAGCCACCAAACACACTTAAAGCATGCAGAATCGACTCAGAATAGGAAAAGGAGACGTTTAGGTCAATTTTATGCATTCTGGCGTTCGTAGATACAAGAAAACTGTTAAAATTCTTCAGAAACGTCACTTTTGAAGTGTTTTCTTGTACTTTTAAGCCAATCAGATACCCTACGGGCTCGGAAAGTGCAACGAAACCATCAAATTTTAGCTAGAAACTGTATTTTTGTCGATTTTTATTGAATTTGAACTATATTTCAACGTTTTTTGATGGTTCTGAGCCACCAAACACACTTAAAGCATGCAGAATCGACTCAGAATAGGAAAAGGAGACGTTTAGGTCAATTTTATGCATTCTGGCGTTCGTAGATACAAGAAAACTGTTAAAATTCTTCAGAAACGTCACTTTTGAAGTGTTTTCTTGTACTTTTAAGCCAATCAGATACCCTACGGGCTCGGAAAGTGCAACGAAACCATCAAATTTTAGCTAGAAACTGTATTTTTGTCGATTTTTATTGAATTTGAACTATATTTCAACGTTTTTTGATGGTTCTGAGCCACCAAACACACTTAAAGCATGCAGAATCGACTCAGAATAGGAAAATTAGACGTTTAGGTCAATTTTATGCATTCTGGCGTTCGTAGATACAAGAAAACTGTTAAAATTCTTCAGAAACGTCACTTTTGAAGTGTTTTCTTGTACTTTTAAGCCAATCAGATACCCTACGGGCTCGGAAAGTGCAACGAAACCATCAAATTTTAGCTAGAAACTGTATTTTTGTCGATTTTTATTGAATTTGAACTATATTTCAACGTTTTTTGATGGTTCTGAGCCACCAAACACACTTAAAGCATGCAGAATCGGCTCAGAATAGGAAAAGGAGACGTTTAGGTCAATTTTATGCATTCTGGCGTTCGTAGATACAAGAAAACTGTTAAAATTCTTCAGAAACGTCACTTTTGAAGTGTTTTCTTGTACTTTTAAGCCAATCAGATACCCTACGGGCTCGGAAAGTGCAACGAAACCATCAAATTTTAGCTAGAAACTGTATTTTTGTCGATTTTTATTGAATTTGAACTATATTTCAACGTTTTTTGATGGTTCTGAGCCACCAAACACACTTAAAGCATGCAGAATCGACTCAGAATAGGAAAAGGAGACGTTTAGGTCAATTTTATGCATTCTGGCGTTCGTAGATACAAGAAAACTGTTAAAATTCTTCAGAAACGTCACTTTTGAAGTGTTTTCTTGTACTTTTAAGCCAATCAGATACCCTACGGGCTCGGAAAGTGCAACGAAACCATCAAATTTTAGCTAGAAACTGTGTTTTTGTCGATTTTTATTTAATTTGAACTATATTTCAACGTTTTTTAATGGTTCTGAGCCACCAAACACACTTAAATCATGCAGAATCGACTCAGAATAGGAAAAGGAGACGTTTAGGTCAATTTTATGCATTCTGGCGTTCGTAGATACAAGAAAACTGTTAAAATTCTTCAGAAACGTCACTTTTGAAGTGTTTTCTTGTACTTTTAAGCCAATCAGATACCCTACGGGCTCGGAAAGTGCAACGAAACCATCAAATTTTAGCTAGAAACTGTATTTTTGTCGATTTTTATTGAATTTGAACTATATTTCAACGTTTTTTGATGGTTCTGAGCCACCAAACACACTTAAAGCATGCAGAATCGACTCAGAATAGGAAAAGGAGACGTTTAGGTCAATTTTATGCATTCTGGCGTTCGTAGATACAAGAAAACTGTTAAAATTCTTCAGAAACGTCACTTTTGAAGTGTTTTCTTGTACTTTTAAGCCAATCAGATACCCTACGGGCTCGGAAAGTGCAACGAAACCATCAAATTTTAACTAGAAACTGTATTTTTGTCGATTTTTATTGAATTTGAACTATATTTCAACGTTTTTTGATGGTTCTGAGCCACCAAACACACTTAAAGCATGCAGAATCGACTCAGAATAGGAAAAGGAGACGTTTAGGTCAATTTTATGCATTCTGGCGTTCGTAGATACAAGAAAACTGTTAAAATTCTTCAGAAACGTCACTTTTGAAGTGTTTTCTTGTACTTTTAAGCCAATCAGATACCCTACGGGCTCGGAAAGTGCAACGAAACCATCAAATTTTAACTAGAAACTGTATTTTTGTCGATTTTTATTGAATTTGAACTATATTTCAACGTTTTTTGATGGTTCTGAGCCACCAAACACACTTAAAGCATGCAGAATCGACTCAGAATAGGAAAAGGAGACGTTTAGGTCAATTTTATGCATTCTGGCGTTCGTAGATACAAGAAAACTGTTAAAATTCTTCAGAAACGTCACTTTTGAAGTGTTTTCTTGTACTTTTAAGCCAATCAGATACCCTACGGGCTCGGAAAGTGCAACGAAACCATCAAATTTTAGCTAGAAACTGTATTTTTGTCGATTTTTATTGAATTTGAACTATATTTCAACGTTTTTTGATGGTTCTGAGCCACCAAACACACTTAAAGCATGCAGAATCGACTCAGAATAGGAAAAGGAGACGTTTAGGTCAATTTTATGCATTCTGGCGTTCGTAGATACAAGAAAACTGTTAAAATTCTTCAGAAACGTCACTTTTGAAGTGTTTTCTTGTACTTTTAAGCCAATCAGATACCCTACGGGCTCGGAAAGTGCAACGAAACCATCAAATTTTAGCTAGAAACTGTATTTTTGTCGATTTTTATTGAATTTGAACTATATTTCAATGTTTTTTGATGGTTCTGAGCCACCAAACACACTTAAAGCATGCAGAATCGACTCAGAATAGGAAAAGGAGACGTTTAGGTCAATTTTATGCATTCTGGCGTTCGTAGATACAAGAAAACTGTTAAAATTCTTCAGAAACGTCACTTTTGAAGTGTTTTCTTGTACTTTTAAGCCAATCAGATACCCTACGGGCTCGGAAAGTGCAACGAAACCATCAAATTTTAGCTAGAAACTGTATTTTTGTCGATTTTTATTGAATTTGAACTATATTTCAACGTTTTTTGATGGTTCTGAGCCACCAAACACACTTAAAGCATGCAGAATCGACTCAGAATAGGAAAAGGAGACGTTTAGGTCAATTTTATGCATTCTGGCGTTCGTAGATACAAGAAAACTGTTAAAATTCTTCAGAAACGTCACTTTTGAAGTGTTTTCTTGTACTTTTAAGCCAATCAGATACCCTACGGGCTCGGAAAGTGCAACGAAACCATCAAATTTTAGCTAGAAACTGTATTTTTGTCGATTTTTATTGAATTTGAACTATATTTCAACGTTTTTTGATGGTTCTGAGCCACCAAACACACTTAGAGCATGCAGAATCGACTCAGAATAGGAAAAGGAGACGTTTAGGTCAATTTTCTACGGGCTCGGAAAGTGCAACGAAACCATCAAATTTTAGCTAGAAACTGTATTTTTGTCGATTTTTATTGAATTTGAACTATATTTCAACGTTTTTTGATGGTTCTGAGCCACCAAACACACTTAAAGCATGCAGAATCGACTCAGAATAGGAAAAGGAGACGTTTAGGTCAATTTTATGCATTCTGGCGTTCGTCGATACAAGAAAACTGTTAAAATTCTTCAGAAACGTCACTTTTGAAGTGTTTTCTTGTACTTTTAAGCCAATCAGATACCCTACGGGTTCGGAAAGTGCAACGAAACCATCAAATTTTAGCTAGAAACTGTATTTTTGTCGATTTTTATTGAATTTGAACTATATTTCAACGTTTTTTGATGGTTCTGAGCCACCAAACACACTTAAAGCATGCAGAATCGACTCAGAATAGGAAAAGGAGACGTTTAGGTCAATTTTATGCATTCTGGCGTTCGTAGATACAAGAAAACTGTTAAAATTCTTCAGAAACGTCACTTTTGAAGTGTTTTCTTGTACTTTTAAGCCAATCAGATACCCTACGGGCTCGGAAAGTGCAACGAAACCATCAAATTTTAGCTAGAAACTGTATTTTTGTCGATTTTTATTGAATTTGAACTATATTTCAACGTTTTTTGATGGTTCTGAGCCCCCAAACACACTTAAAGCATGCAGAATCGACTCAGAATAGGAAAAGGAGACGTTTAGGTCAATTTTATGCATTCTGGCGTTCGTAGATACAAGAAAACTGTTAAAATTCTTCAGAAACGTCACTTTTCAAGTGTTTTCTTGGACTTTTAAGCCAATCAGATACCCTACGGGCTCGGAAAGTGCAACGAAACCATCAAATTTTAGCTAGAAACTGTATTTTTGTCGATTTTTATTGAATTTGAACTATATTTCAACGTTTTTTGATGGTTCTGAGCCACCAAACACACTTAAAGCATGCAGAATCGACTCAGAATAGGAAAAGGAGACGTTTAGGTCAATTTTATGCATTCTGGCGTTCGTAGATACAAGAAAACTGTTAAAATTCTTCAGAAACGTCACTTTTGAAGTGTTTTCTTGTACTTTTAAGCCAATCAGATACCCTACGGGCTCGGAAAGTGCAACGAAACCATCAAATTTTAGCTAGAAACTGTATTTTTGTCGATTTTTATTGAATTTGAACTATATTTCAACGTTTTTTGATGGTTCTGAGCCACCAAACACACTTAAAGCATGCAGAATCGACTCAGAATAGGAAAAGGAGACGTTTAGGTCAATTTTATGCATTCTGGCGTTCGTAGATACAAGAAAACTGTTAAAATTCTTCAGAAACGTCACTTTTGAAGTGTTTTCTTGTACTTTTAAGCCAATCAGATACCCTACGGGCTCGGAAAGTGCAACGAAACCATCAAATTTTAGCTAGAAACTGTATTTTTGTCGATTTTTATTGAATTTGAACTATATTTCAACGTTTTTTGATGGTTCTGAGCCACCAAACACACTTAAAGCATGCAGAATCGACTCAGAATAGGAAAAGGAGACGTTTAGGTCAATTTTATGCATTCTGGCGTTCGTAGATACAAGAAAACTGTTAAAATTCTTCCGAAACGTCACTTTTGAAGTGTTTTCTTGTACTTTTAAGCCAATCAGATACCCTACGGGCTCGGAAAGTGCAACGAAACCATCAAATTTTAGCTAGAAACTGTATTTTTGTCGATTTTTATTGAATTTGAACTATATTTCAACGTTTTTTGATGGTTCTGAGCCACCAAACACACTTAAAGCATGCAGAATCGATTCAGAATAGGAAAAGGAGACGTTTAGGTCAATTTTATGCATTCTGGCATTCGTAGATACAAGAAAACTGTTAAAATTCTTCAGAAACGTCACTTTTGAAGTGTTTTCTTGTACTTTTAAGCCAATCAGATACCCTACGGGCTCGGAAAGTGCAACGAAACCATCAAATTTTAGCTAGAAACTGTATTTTTGTCGATTTTTATTGAATTTGAACTATATTTCAACGTTTTTTGATGGTTCTGAGCCACCAAACACACTTAAAGCATGCAGAATCGACTCAGAATAGGAAAAGGAGACGTTTAGGTCAATTTTATGCATTCTGGCGTTCGTAGATACAAGAAAACTGTTAAAATTCTTCAGAAACGTCACTTTTGAAATGTTTTCTTGTACTTTTAAGCCAATCAGATACCCTACGGGCTCGGAAAGTGCAACGAAACCATCAAATTTTAGCTAGAAACTGTATTTTTGCCGATTTTTATTGAATTTGAACTATATTTCAACGTTTTTTGATGGTTCTGAGCCACCAAACACACTTAAAGCATGCAGAATCGACTCAGAATAGGAAAAGGAGACGTTTAGGTCAATTTTATGCATTCTGGCGTTCGTAGATACAAGAAAACTGTTAAAATTCTGCAGAAACGTCACTTTTGAAGTGTTTTCTTGTACTTTTAAGCCAATCAGATACCCTACGGGCTCGGAAAGTGCAACGAAACCATCAAATTTTAGCTAGAAACTGTATTTTTGTCGATTTTTATTGAATTTGAACTATATTTCAACGTTTTTTGATGGTTCTGAGCCACCAAACACACTTAAAGCATGCAGAATCGACTCAGAATAGGAAAAGGAGACGTTTAGGTCAATTTTATGCATTCTGGCGTTCGTAGATACAAGAAAACTGTTAAAATTCTTCAGAAACGTCACTTTTGAAGTGTTTTCTTGTACTTTTAAGCCAATCAGATACCCTACGGGCTCGGAAAGTGCAACGAAACCATCAAATTTTAGCTAGAAACTGTATTTTTGTCGATTTTTATTGAATTTGAACTATATTTCAACGTTTTTTGATGGTTCTGAGCCACCAAACACACTTAAAGCATGCAGAATCGACTCAGAATAGGAAAAGGAGACGTTTAGGTCAATTTTATGCATTCTGGCGTTCGTAGATACAAGAAAACTGTTAAAATTCTTCAGAAACGTCACTTTTGAAGTGTTTTCTTGTACTTTTAAGCCAATCAGATACCCTACGGGCTCGGAAAGTGCAACGAAACCATCAAATTTTAGCTAGAAACTGTATTTTTGTCGATTTTTATTGAATTTGAACTATATTTCAACGTTTTTTGATGGTTCTGAGCCACCAAACACACTTAAAGCATGCAGAATCGATTCAGAATAGGAAAAGGAGACGTTTAGGTCAATTTTATGCATTCTGGCGTTCGTAGATACAAGAAAACTGTTAAAATTCTTCAGAAACGTCACTTTTGAAGTGTTTTCTTGTACTTTTAAGCCAATCAGATACCCTACGGGCTCGGAAAGTGCAACGAAACCATCAAATTTTAGCTAGAAACTGTATTTTTGTCGATTTTTATTGAATTTGAACTATATTTCAACGTTTTTTGATGGTTCTGAGCCACCAAACACACTTAAAGCATGCAGAATCGATTCAGAATAGGAAAAGGAGACGTTTAGGTCAATTTTATGCATTCTGGCGTTCGTAGATACAAGAAAACTGTTTAAATTCTTCAGAAACGTCACTTTTGAAGTGTTTTCTTGTACTTTTAAGCCAATCAGATACACTACGGGCTCGGAAAGTGCAACGAAACCATCAAATTTTAGCTAGAAACTGTATTTTTGTCGATTTTTATTGAATTTGAACTATATTTCAACGTTTTTTGATGGTTCTGAGCCACCAAACACACTTAAAGCATGCAGAATCGACTCAGAATAGGAAAAGGAGACGTTTAGGTCAATTTTATGCATTCTGGCGTTCGTAGATACAAGAAAACTGTTAAAATTCTTCAGAAACGTCACTTTTGAAATGTTTTCTTGTACTTTTAAGCCAATTAGATACCCTACGGGCTCGGAAAGTGCAACGAAACCATCAAATTTTAGCTAGAAACTGTATTTTTGCCGATTTTTATTGAATTTGAACTATATTTCAACGTTTTTTGATGGTTCTGAGCCACCAAACACACTTAAAGCATGCAGAATCGACGCAGAATAGGAAAAGGAGACGTTTAGGTCAATTTTATGCATTCTGGCGTTCGTAGATACAAGAAAACTGTTAAAATTCTGCAGAAACGTCACTTTTGAAGTGTTTTCTTGTACTTTTAAGCCAATCAGATACCCTACGGGCTCGGAAAGTGCAACGAAACCATCAAATTTTAGCTAGAAACTGTATTTTTGTCGATTTTTATTGAATTTGAACTAAATTTCAACGTTTTTTGATGGTTCTGAGCCACCAAACACACTTAAAGCATGCAGAATCGACTCAGAATAGGAAAAGGAGACGTTTAGGTCAATTTTATGCATTCTGGCGTTCGTAGATACAAGAAAACTGTTAAAATTCTTCAGAAACGTCACTTTTGAAGTGTTTTCTTGTACTTTTAAGCCAATCAGATACCCTACGGGCTCGGAAAGTGCAACGAAACCATCAAATTTTAGCTAGAAACTGTATTTTTGTCGATTTTTATTGAATTTGAACAATATTTCAACGTTTTTTGATGGTTCTGAGCCACCAAACACACTTAAAGCATGCAGAATCGACTCAGAATAGGAAAAGGAGACGTTTAGGTCAATTTTATGCATTCTGGCGTTCGTAGATACTAGAAAACTGTTAAAATTCTTCAGAAACGTCACTTTTGAAGTGTTTTCTTGTACTTTTAAGCCAATCAGATACCCTACGGGGTCGGAAAGTGCAACGAAACCATCAAATTTTAGCTAGAAACTGTATTTTTGTCGATTTTTATTGAATTTGAACTCTATTTCAACGTTTTTTGATGGTTCTGAGCCACCAAACACACTTAAAGCATGCAGAATCGACTCAGCATAGGAAAAGGAGACGTTTAGGTCAATTTTATGCATTCTGGCGTTCGTAGATACAAGAAAACTGTTAATATTCTTCAGAAACGTCACTTTTGAAGTGTTTTCTTGTACTTTTAAGCCAATCAGATACCCTACGGGCTCGGAAAGTGCAACGAAACCATCAAATTTTAGCTAGAAACTGTATTTTTGCCGATTTTTTTTGAATTTGAACTATATTTCAACGTTTTTTGATGGTTCTGAGCCACCAAACACACTTAAAGCATGCAGAATCGACTCAGAATAGGAAAAGGAGACGTTTAGGTCAATTTTATGCATTCTGGCGTTCGTAGATACAAGAAAACTGTTAAAATTCTTCAGAAACGTCACTTTTGAAGTGTTTTCTTGTACTTTTAAGCCAATCAGATACCCTACGGGCTCGGAAAGTGCAACGAAACCATAAAATTTTAGCTAGAAACTGTATTTTTGTCGATTGTTATTGAATTTGAACTATATTTCAACGTTTTTTGATGGTTCTGAGCCACCAAACACACTTAAAGCATGCAGAATCGACTCAGAATAGGAAAAGGAGACGTTTAGGTCAATTTTATGCATTCTGGCGTTCGTAGATACAAGAAAACTGTTAAAATTCTTCAGAAACGTCACTTTTGAAGTGTTTTCTTGTACTTTTAAGCCAATCAGATACCCCACGGGCTCGGAAAGTGCAACGAAACCATCAAATTTTAGCTAGAAACTGTATTTTTGTCGATTTTTATTGAATTTGAACTATATTTCAACGTTTTTTGATGGTTCTGAGCCACCAAACACACTTAAAGCGTGCAGAATCGACTCAGAATAGGAAAAGGAGACGTTTAGGTCAATTTTATGCATTCTGGCGTTCGTAGATACAAGAAAACTGTTAAAATTCTTCAGAAACGTCACTTTTGAAGTGTTTTCTTGTACTTTTAAGCCAATCAGATACCCTACGGGCTCGGAAAGTGCAACGAAACCATCAAATTTTAGCTAGAAACTGTATTTTTGTCGATTTTTATTGAATTTGAACTATATTTCAACGTTTTTTGATGGTTCTGAGCCACCAAACACACTTAAAGCATGCAGAATCGACTCAGAATAGGAAAAGGAGACGTTTAGGTCAATTTTATGCATTCTGGCGTTCGTAGATACAAGAAAACTGTTAAAATTCTTCAGAAACGTCACTTTTGAAGTGTTTTCTTGTACTTTTAAGCCAATCAGATACCCTACGGGCTCGGAAAGTGCAACGAAACCATCAAATTTTAGCTAGAAACTGTATTTTTGTCGATTTTTATTGAATTTGAACTATATTTCAACGTTTTTTGATGGTTCTGAGCCACCAAACACACTTAAAGCATGCAGAATCGACTCAGAATAGGAAAAGGAGACGTTTAGGTCAATTTTATGCATTCTGGCGTTCGTAGATACAAGAAAACTGTTAAAATTCTTCAGAAACGTCACTTTTGAAGTGTTTTCTTGTACTTTTAAGCCAATCAGATACCCTACGGGCTCGGAAAGTGCAACGAAACCATCAAATTTTAGCTAGAAACTGTATTTTTGTCGATTTTTATTGAATTTGAACTATATTTCAACGTTTTTTGATGGTTCTGAGCCACCAAACACACTTAAAGCATGCAGAATCGACTCAGAATAGGAAAAGGAGACGTTTAGGTCAATTTTATGCATTCTGGCGTTCGTAGATACAAGAAAACTGTTAAAATTCTTCAGAAACGTCACTTTTGAAGTGTTTTCTTGTACTTTTAAGCCAATCAGATACCCTACGGGTTCGGAAAGTGCAACGAAACCATCAAATTTTAGCTAGAAACTGTATTTTTGTCGATTTTTATTGAATTTGAACTATATTTCAACGTTTTTTGCTGGTTCTGAGCCACCAAACACACTTAAAGCATGCAGAATCGACTCAGAATAGGAAAAGGAGACGTTTAGGTCAATTTTATGCATTCTGGCGTTCGTAGATACAAGAAAACTGTTAAAATTCTTCAGAAACGTCACTTTTGAAGTGTTTTCTTGTACTTTTAAGCCAATCAGATACCCTACGGGCTCGGAAAGTGCAACGAAACCATCAAATTTTAGCTAGAAACTGTATTTTTGTCGATTTTTATTGAATTTGAACTATATTTCAACGTTTTTTGATGGTTCTGAGCCACCAAACACACTTAAAGCATGCTGAATCGACTCAGAATAGGAAAAGGAGACGTTTAGGTCAATTTTATGCATTCTGGCATTCGTAGATACAAGAAAACTGTTAAAATTCTTCAGAAACGTCACTTTTGAAGTGTTTTCTTGTACTTTTAAGCCAATCAGATACCCTACGGGCTCGGAAAGTGCAACGAAACCATCAAATTTTAGCTAGAAACTGTATTTTTGTCGATTTTTATTGAATTTGAACTATATTTCAACGTTTTTTGATGGTTCTGAGCCACCAAACACACTTAAAGCATGCAGAATCGACTCAGAATAGGAAAAGGAGACGTTTAGGTCAATTTTATGCATTCTGGCGTTCGTAGATACAAGAAAACTGTTAAAATTCTTCAGAAACGTCACTTTTGAAGTGTTTTCTTGTACTTTTAAGCCAATCAGATACCCTACGGGCTCGGAAAGTGCAACGAAACCATCAAATTTTAGCTAGAAACTGTATTTTTGTCGATTTTTATTGAATTTGAACTATATTTCAACGTTTTTTGATGGTTCTGAGCCACCAAACACACTTAAAGCATGCAGAATCGACTCAGAATAGGAAAAGGAGACGTTTAGGTCAATTTTATGCATTCTGGCGTTCGTAGATACAAGAAAACTGTTAAAATTCTTGAGAAACGTCACTTTTGAAGTGTTTTCTTGTACTTTTAAGCCAATCAGATACCCTACGGGCTCGGAAAGTGCAACGAAACCATCAAATTTTAGCTAGAAACTGTATTTTTGTCGATTTTTATTGAATTTGAACTATATTTCAACGTTTTTTGATGGTTCTGAGCCACCAAACACACTTAAAGCATGCAGAATCGACTCAGAATAGGAAAAGGAGACGTTTAGGTCAATTTTATGCATTCTGGCGTTCGTAGATACAAGAAAACTGTTAAAATTCTTCAGAAACGTCACTTTTGAAGTGTTTTCTTGTACTTTTAAGCCAATCAGATACCCTACGGGCTCGGAAAGTGCAACGAAACCATCAAATTTTAGCTAGAAACTGTATTTTTGTCGATTTTTATTGAATTTGAACTATATTTCAACGTTTTTTGATGGTTCTGAGCCACCAAACACACTTAAAGCATGCAGAATCGACTCAGAATAGGAAAAGGAGACGTTTAGGTCAATTTTATGCATTCTGGCGTTCGTAGATACAAGAAAACTGTTAAAATTCTTCAGAAACGTCACTTTTGAAGTGTTTTCTTGTACTTTTAAGCCAATCAGATACCCGACGGGCTCGGAAAGTGCAACGAAACCATCAAATTTTAGCTAGAAACTGTATTTTTGTCGATTTTTATTGAATTTGAACTATATTTCAACGTTTTTTGATGGTTCTGAGCCACCAAACACACTTAAAGCATGCAGAATCGACTCAGAATAGGAAAAGGAGACGTTTAGGTCAATTTTATGCATTCTGGCGTTCGTAGATACAAGAAAACTGTTAAAATTCTTCAGAAACGTCACTTTTGAAGTGTTTTCTTGTACTTTTAAGCCAATCAGATACACTACGGGCTCGGAAAGTGCAACGAAACCATCAAATTTTAGCTAGAAACTGTATTTTTGTCGATTTTTATTGAATTTGAACTATATTTCAACGTTTTTTGATGGTTCTGAGCCACCAAACACACTTAAAGCATGCAGAATCGACTCAGAATAGGAAAAGGAGACGTTTAGGTCAATTTTATGCATTCTGGCGTTCGTAGATACAAGAAAACTGTTAAAATTCTTCAGAAACGTCACTTTTGAAGTGTTTTCTTGTACTTTTAAGCCAATCAGATACCCTACGGGCTCGGAAAGTGCAACGAAACTATCAAATTTTAGCTAGAAACTGTATTTTTGTCGATTTTTATTGAATTTGAACCATATTTCAACGTTTTTTGATGGTTCTGAGCCACCAAACACACTTAAAGCATGCAGAATCGACTCAGAATAGGAAAACGAGACGTTTAGGTCAATTTTATGCATTCTGGCGTTCGTAGATACAAGAAAACTGTTAAAATTCTTCAGAAACGTCACTTTTGAAGTGTTTTCTTGTACTTTTAAGCCAATCAGATACCCTACGGGCTCGGAAAGTGCAACGAAACCATCAAATTTTAGCTAGAAACTGTATTTTTGTCGATTTTTATTGAATTTGAACTATATTTCAACGTTTTTTGATGGTTCTGAGCCACCAAACACACTTAAAGCATGCAGAATCGACTCAGAATAGGAAAAGGAGACGTTTAGGTCAATTTTATGCATTCTGGCGTTCGTAGATACAAGAAAACTGTTAAAATTCTTCAGAAACGTCACTTTTGAAGTGTTTTCTTGTACTTTTAAGCCAATCAGATACCCTACGGGCTCGGAAAGTGCAACGAAACCATCAAATTTTAGCTAGAAACTGTATTTTTGTCGATTTTTATTGAATTTGAACTATATTTCAACGTTTTTTGATGGTTCTGAGCCACCAAACACACTTAAAGCATGCAGAATCGACTCAGAATAGGAAAAGGAGACGTTTAGGTCAATTTTATGCATTCTGGCGTTCGTAGATACAAGAAAACTGTTAAAATTCTTCAGAAACGTCACTTTTGAAGTGTTTTCTTGTACTTTTAAGCCAATCAGATACCCTACGGGCTCGGAAAGTGCAACGAAACCATCAAATTTTAGCTAGAAACTGTATTTTTGTCGATTTTTATTGAATTTGAACTATATTTCAACGTTTTTTGATGGTTCTGAGCCACCAAACACACTTAAAGCATGCAGAATCGACTCAGAATAGGAAAAGGAGACGTTTAGGTCAATTTTATGCATTCTGGCGTTCGTAGATACAAGAAAACTGTTAAAATTCTTCAGAAACGTCACTTTTGAAGTGTTTTCTTGTACTTTTAAGCCAATCAGATACCCTACGGGCTCGGAAAGTGCAACGAAACCATCAAATTTTAGCTAGAAACTGTATTTTTGTCGATTTTTATTGAATTTGAACTATATTTCAACGTTTTTTGATGGTTCTGAGCCACCAAACACACTTAAAGCATGCAGAATCGACTCAGAATAGGAAAAGGAGACGTTTAGGTCAATTTTATGCATTCTGGCGTTCGTAGATACAAGAAAACTGTTAAAATTCTTCAGAAACGTCACTTTTGAAGTGTTTTCTTGTACTTTTAAGCCAATCAGATACCCTACGGGCTCGGAAAGTGCAACGAAACCATCAAATTTTAGCTAGAAACTGTATTTTTGTCGATTTTTATTGAATTTGAACTATATTTCAACGTTTTTTGATGGTTCTGAGCCACCAAACACACTTAAAGCATGCAGAATCGACTCAGAATAGGAAAAGGAGACGTTTAGGTCAATTTTATGCATTCTGGCGTTCGTAGAAACAAGAAAACTGTTAAAATTCTTCAGAAACGTCACTTTTGAAGTGTTTTCTTGTACTTTTAAGCCAATCAGATACCCTACGGGCTCGGAAAGTGCAACGAAACCATCAAATTTTAGCTAGAAACTGTATTTTTGTCGATTTTTATTGAATTTGAACTATATTTCAACGTTTTTTGATGGTTCTGAGCCACCAAACACACTTAAAGCATGCAGAATCGACTCAGAACAGGAAAAGGAGACGTTTAGGTCAATTTTATGCATTCTGGCGTTCGTAGAAACAAGAAAACTGTTAAAATTCTTCAGAAACGTCACTTTTGAAGTGTTTTCTTGTACTTTTAAGCCAATCAGATACCCTACGGGCTCGGAAAGTGCAACGAAACCATCAAATTTTAGCTAGAAACTGTATTTTTGTCGATTTTTATTGAATTTGAACTATATTTCAACGTTTTTTGATGGTTCTGAGCCACCAAACACACTTAAAGCATGCAGAATCGACTCAGAACAGGAAAAGGAGACGTTTAGGTCAATTTTATGCATTCTGGCGTTCGTAGATACAAGAAAACTGTTAAAATTCTTCAGAAACGTCACTTTTGAAGTGTTTTCTTGTACTTTTAAGCCAATCAGATACCCTACGGGCTCGGAAAGTGCAACGAAACCATCAAATTTTAGCTAGAAACTGTATTTTTGTCGATTTTTATTGAATTTGAACTATATTTCAACGTTTTTTGATGGTTCTGAGCCACCAAACACACTTAAAGCATGCAGAATCGACTCAGAATAGGAAAAGGAGACGTTTAGGTCAATTTTATGCATTCTGGCGTTCGTAGATACAAGAAAACTGTTAAAATTCTTCAGAAACGTCACTTTTGAAGTGTTTTCTTGTACTTTTAAGCCAATCAGATACCCTACGGGCTCGGAAAGTGCAACGAAACCATCAAATTTTAGCTAGAAACTGTATTTTTGTCGATTTTTATTGAATTTGAACTATATTTCAACGTTTTTTGATGGTTCTGAGCCACCAAACACACTTAAAGCATGCAGAATCGACTCAGAATAGGAAAAGGAGACGTTAAGGTCAATTTTATGCATTCTGGCGTTCGTAGATACAAGAAAACTATTAAAATTCTTCAGAAACGTCAATTTTGAAGTGTTTTCTTGTACTTTTAAGCCAATCAGATACCCCACGGGCTCGGAAAGTGCAACGAAACCATCAAATTTTAGCTAGAAACTGTATTTTTGTCGATTTTTATTGAATTTGAACTATATTTCAACGTTTTTTGATGGTTCTGAGCCACCAAACACACTTAAAGCATGCAGAATCGACTCAGAATAGGAAAAGGAGACGTTTAGGTCAATTTTATGCATTCTGGGGTTCGTAGATACAAGAAAACTGTTAAAATTCTTCAGAAACGTCACTTTTGAAGTGTTTTCTTGTACTTTTAAGCCAATCAGATACCCTACGGGCTCGGAAAGTGCAACGAAACCATCAAATTTTAGCTAGAAACTGTATTTTTGTCGATTTTTATTGAATTTGAACTATATTTCAACGTTTTTTGATGGTTCTGAGCCACCAAACACACTTAAAGCATGCAGAATCGACTCAGAATAGGAAAAGGAGACGTTTAGGTCAATTTTATGCATTCTGGCGTTCGTAGATACAAGAAAACTGTTAAAATTCTTCAGAAACCTCACTTTTGAAGTGTTTTCTTGTACTTTTAAGCCAATCAGATACCCAACGGGCTCGGAAAGTGCAACGAAACCATCAAATTTTAGCTAGAAACTGTATTTTTGTCGATTTTTATTGAATTTGAACTATATTTCAACGTTTTTTGATGGTTCTGAGCCACCAAACACACTTAAAGCATGCAGAATCGACTCAGAATAGGAAAAGGAGACGTTTAGGTCAATTTTATGCATTCTGGCGTTCGTAGATACAAGAAAACTGTTAAAATTCTTCAGAAACGTCACTTTTGAAGTGTTTTCTTGTACTTTTAAGCCAATCAGATACCCTACGGGCTCGGAAAGTGCAACGAAACCATCAAATTTTAGCTAGAAACTGTATTTTTGTCGATTTTTATTGAATTTGAACTATATTTCAACGTTTTTTGATGGTTCTGAGCCACCAAACACACTTAAAGCATGCAGAATCGACTCAGAACAGGAAAAGGAGACGTTTAGGTCAATTTTATGCATTCTGGCGTTCGTAGATACAAGAAAACTGTTAAAATTCTTCAGAAACGTCACTTTTGAAGTGTTTTCTTGTACTTTTAAGCCAATCAGATACCCTACGGGCTCGGAAAGTGCAACGAAACCATCAAATTTTAGCTAGAAACTGTATTTTTGTCGATTTTTATTGAATTTGAACTATATTTCAACGTTTTTTGATGGTTCTGAGCCACCAAACACACTTAAAGCATGCAGAATCGACTCAGAATAGGAAAAGGAGACGTTTAGGTCAATTTTATGCATTCTGGCGTTCGTAGATACAAGAAAACTGTTAAAATTCTTCAGAAACGTCACTTTTGAAGTGTTTTCTTGTACTTTTAAGCCAATCAGATACCCTACGGGCTCGGAAAGTGCAACGAAACCATCAAATTTTAGCTAGAAACTGTATTTTTGTCGATTTTTATTGAATTTGAACTATATTTCAACGTTTTTTGATGGTTCTGAGCCACCAAACACACTTAAAGCATGCAGAATCGACTCAGAATAGGAAAAGGAGACGTTTAGGTCAATTTTATGCATTCTGGCGTTCGTAGAAACAAGAAAACTGTTAAAATTCTTCAGAAACGTCACTTTTGAAGTGTTTTCTTGTACTTTTAAGCCAATCAGATACCCTACGGGCTCGGAAAGTGCAACGAAACCATCAAATTTTAGCTAGAAACTGTATTTTTGTCGATTTTTATTGAATTTGAACTATATTTCAACGTTTTTTGATGGTTCTGAGCCACCAAACACACTTAAAGCATGCAGAATCGACTCAGAACAGGAAAAGGAGACGTTTAGGTCAATTTTATGCATTCTGGCGTTCGTAGAAACAAGAAAACTGTTAAAATTCTTCAGAAACGTCACTTTTGAAGTGTTTTCTTGTACTTTTAAGCCAATCAGATACCCTACGGGCTCGGAAAGTGCAACGAAACCATCAAATTTTAGCTAGAAACTGTATTTTTGTCGATTTTTATTGAATTTGAACTATATTTCAACGTTTTTTGATGGTTCTGAGCCACCAAACACACTTAAAGCATGCAGAATCGACTCAGAACAGGAAAAGGAGACGTTTAGGTCAATTTTATGCATTCTGGCGTTCGTAGATACAAGAAAACTGTTAAAATTCTTCAGAAACGTCACTTTTGAAGTGTTTTCTTGTACTTTTAAGCCAATCAGATACCCTACGGGCTCGGAAAGTGCAACGAAACCATCAAATTTTAGCTAGAAACTGTATTTTTGTCGATTTTTATTGAATTTGAACTATATTTCAACGTTTTTTGATGGTTCTGAGCCACCAAACACACTTAAAGCATGCAGAATCGACTCAGAATAGGAAAAGGAGACGTTTAGGTCAATTTTATGCATTCTGGCGTTCGTAGATACAAGAAAACTGTTAAAATTCTTCAGAAACGTCACTTTTGAAGTGTTTTCTTGTACTTTTAAGCCAATCAGATACCCTACGGGCTCGGAAAGTGCAACGAAACCATCAAATTTTAGCTAGAAACTGTATTTTTGTCGATTTTTATTGAATTTGAACTATATTTCAACGTTTTTTGATGGTTCTGAGCCACCAAACACACTTAAAGCATGCAGAATCGACTCAGAATAGGAAAAGGAGACGTTAAGGTCAATTTTATGCATTCTGGCGTTCGTAGATACAAGAAAACTATTAAAATTCTTCAGAAACGTCAATTTTGAAGTGTTTTCTTGTACTTTTAAGCCAATCAGATACCCCACGGGCTCGGAAAGTGCAACGAAACCATCAAATTTTAGCTAGAAACTGTATTTTTGTCGATTTTTATTGAATTTGAACTATATTTCAACGTTTTTTGATGGTTCTGAGCCACCAAACACACTTAAAGCATGCAGAATCGACTCAGAATAGGAAAAGGAGACGTTTAGGTCAATTTTATGCATTCTGGGGTTCGTAGATACAAGAAAACTGTTAAAATTCTTCAGAAACGTCACTTTTGAAGTGTTTTCTTGTACTTTTAAGCCAATCAGATACCCTACGGGCTCGGAAAGTGCAACGAAACCATCAAATTTTAGCTAGAAACTGTATTTTTGTCGATTTTTATTGAATTTGAACTATATTTCAACGTTTTTTGATGGTTCTGAGCCACCAAACACACTTAAAGCATGCAGAATCGACTCAGAATAGGAAAAGGAGACGTTTAGGTCAATTTTATGCATTCTGGCGTTCGTAGATACAAGAAAACTGTTAAAATTCTTCAGAAACCTCACTTTTGAAGTGTTTTCTTGTACTTTTAAGCCAATCAGATACCCAACGGGCTCGGAAAGTGCAACGAAACCATCAAATTTTAGCTAGAAACTGTATTTTTGTCGATTTTTATTGAATTTGAACTATATTTCAACGTTTTTTGATGGTTCTGAGCCACCAAACACACTTAAAGCATGCAGAATCGACTCAGAATAGGAAAAGGAGACGTTTAGGTCAATTTTATGCATTCTGGCGTTCGTAGATACAAGAAAACTGTTAAAATTCTTCAGAAACGTCACTTTTGAAGTGTTTTCTTGTACTTTTAAGCCAATCAGATACCCTACGGGCTCGGAAAGTGCAACGAAACCATCAAATTTTAGCTAGAAACTGTATTTTTGTCGATTTTTATTGAATTTGAACTATATTTCAACGTTTTTTGATGGTTCTGAGCCACCAAACACACTTAAAGCATGCAGAATCGACTCAGAATAGGAAAAGGAGACGTTTAGGTCAATTTTATGCATTCTGGCGTTCGTAGATACAAGAAAACTGTTAAAATTCTTCAGAAACGTCACTTTTGAAGTGTTTTCTTGTACTTTTAAGCCAATCAGATACCCTACGGGCTCGGAAAGTGCAACGAAACCATCAAATTTTAGCTAGAAACTGTATTTTTGTCGATTTTTATTGAATTTGAACTATATTTCAACGTTTTTTGGTGGTTCTGAGCCACCAAACACACTTAAAGCATGCAGAATCGATTCAGAATAGGAAAAGGAGACGTTTAGGTCAATTTTATGCATTCTGGCGTTCGTAGATACAAGAAAACTGTTAAAATTCTTCAGAAACGTCACTTTTGAAGTGTTTTCTTGTACTTTTAAGCCAATCAGATACCCAACGGGCTCGGAAAGTGCAACGAAACCATCAAATTTTAGCTAGAAACTGTATTTTTGTCGATTTTTATTGAATTTGAACTATATTTCAACGTTTTTTGATGGTTCTGAGCCACCAAACACACTTAAAGCATGCAGAATCGACTCAGAATAGGAAAAGGAGACGTTTAGGTCAATTTTATGCATTCTGGCGTTCGTAGATACAAGAAAACTGTTAAAATTCTTCAGAAACGTCACTTTTGAAATGTTTTCTTGTACTTTTAAGCCAATCAGATACCCTACGGGCTCGGAAAGTGCAACGAAACCATCAAATTTTAGCTAGAAGCTGTATTTTTGCCGATTTTTATTGAATTTGAACTATAATTCAACGTTTTTTGATGGTTCTGAGCCACCAAACACACTTAAAGCATGCAGAATCGACTCAGAATAGGAAAAGGAGACGTTTAGGTCAATTTTATGCATTCTGGCGTTCGTAGATTCAAGAAAAATGTTAAAATTCTTCAGAAACGTCACTTTTGAAGTGTTTTCTTGTACTTTTAAGCCAATCAGATACCCTACGGGCTCGGAAAGTGCAACGAAACCATCAAATTTTAGCTAGAAACTGTATTTTTGTCGATTTTTATTGAATTTGAACTATATTTCAACGTTTTTTGATGGTTCTGAGCCACCAAACACACTTAAAGCATGCAGAATCGACTCAGAATAGGAAAAGGAGACGTTTAGGTCAATTTTATGCATTCTGGCGTTCGTAGATTCAAGAAAACTGTTAAAATTCTTCAGAAACGTCACTTTTGAAGTGTTTTCTTGTACTTTTAAGCCAATCAGATACCCTACGGGCTCGGAAAGTGCAACGAAACCATCAAATTTTAGCTAGAAACTGTATTTTTGTCGATTTTTATTGAATTTGAACTATATTTCAACGTTTTTTGATGGTTCTGAGCCACCAAACACACTTAAAGCATGCAGAATCGACTCAGAATAGGAAAAGGAGACGTTTAGGTCAATTTTATGCATTCTGGCGTTCGTAGATACAAGAAAACTGTTAAAATTCTTCAGAAACGTCACTTTTGAAGTGTTTTCTTGTACTTTTAAGCCAATCAGATACCCTACGGGCTCGGAAAGTGCAACGAAACCATCAAATTTTAGCTAGAAACTGTATTTTTGTCGATTTTTATTGAATTTGAACTATATTTCAAAGTTTTTTGATGGTTCTGAGCCACCAAACACACTTAAAGCATGCAGAATCGACTCAGAATAGGAAAAGGAGACGTTTAGGTCAATTTTATGCATTCTGGCGTTCGTAGATACAAGAAAACTGTTAAAATTCTTCAGAAACGTCACTTTTGAAGTGTTTTCTTGTACTTTTAAGCCAATCAGATACCCAACGGGCTCGGAAAGTGCAACGAAACCATCAAATTTTAGCTAGAAACTGTATTTTTGTCGATTTTTATTGAATTTGAACTATATTTCAACGTTTTTTGATGGTTCTGAGCCACCAAACACACTTAAAGCATGCAGAATCGACTCAGAATAGGAAAAGGAGACGTTTAGGTCAATTTTATGCATTCTGGCGTTCGTAGATACAAGAAAACTGTTAAAATTCTTCAGAAACGTCACTTTTGAAATGTTTTCTTGTACTTTTAAGCCAATCAGATACCCTACGGGCTCGGAAAGTGCAACGAAACCATCAAATTTTAGCTAGAAGCTGTATTTTTGCCGATTTTTATTGAATTTGAACTATAATTCAACGTTTTTTGATGGTTCTGAGCCACCAAACACACTTAAAGCATGCAGAATCGACTCAGAATAGGAAAAGGAGACGTTTAGGTCAATTTTATGCATTCTGGCGTTCGTAGATTCAAGAAAAATGTTAAAATTCTTCAGAAACGTCACTTTTGAAGTGTTTTCTTGTACTTTTAAGCCAATCAGATACCCTACGGGCTCGGAAAGTGCAACGAAACCATCAAATTTTAGCTAGAAACTGTATTTTTGTCGATTTTTATTGAATTTGAACTATATTTCAACGTTTTTTGATGGTTCTGAGCCACCAAACACACTTAAAGCATGCAGAATCGACTCAGAATAGGAAAAGGAGACGTTTAGGTCAATTTTATGCATTCTGGCGTTCGTAGATTCAAGAAAACTGTTAAAATTCTTCAGAAACGTCACTTTTGAAGTGTTTTCTTGTACTTTTAAGCCAATCAGATACCCTACGGGCTCGGAAAGTGCAACGAAACCATCAAATTTTAGCTAGAAACTGTATTTTTGTCGATTTTTATTGAATTTGAACTATATTTCAACGTTTTTTGATGGTTCTGAGCCACCAAACACACTTAAAGCATGCAGAATCGACTCAGAATAGGAAAAGGAGACGTTTAGGTCAATTTTATGCATTCTGGCGTTCGTAGATACAAGAAAACTGTTAAAATTCTTCAGAAACGTCACTTTTGAAGTGTTTTCTTGTACTTTTAAGCCAATCAGATACCCTACGGGCTCGGAAAGTGCAACGAAACCATCAAATTTTAGCTAGAAACTGTATTTTTGTCGATTTTTATTGAATTTGAACTATATTTCAAAGTTTTTTGATGGTTCTGAGCCACCAAACACACTTAAAGCATGCAGAATCGACTCAGAATAGGAAAAGGAGACGTTTAGGTCAATTTTATGCATTCTGGCGTTCGTAGATACAAGAAAACTGTTAAAATTCTTCAGAAATGTCACTTTTGAAGTGTTTTCTTGTACTTTTAAGCCAATCAGATACCCTACGGGCTCGGAAAGTGCAACGAAACCATCAAATTTTAGCTAGAAACTGTATTTTTGTCGATTTTTATTGAATTTGAACTATATTTCAAAGTTTTTTGATGGTTCTGAGCCACCAAACACACTTAAAGCATGCAGAATCGACTCAGAATAGGAAAAGGAGACGTTTAGGTCAATTTTATGCATTCTGGCGTTCGTAGATACAAGAAAACTGTTAAAATTCTTCAGAAATGTCACTTTTGAAGTGTTTTCTTGTACTTTTAAGCCAATCAGATACCCTACGGGCTCGGAAAGTGCAACGAAACCATCAAATTTTAGCTAGAAACTTTATTTTTGTCGATTTTTATTGAATTTGAACTATATTTCAACGTTTTTTGATGGTTCTGAGCCACCAAACACACTTAAAGCATGCAGAATCGACTCAGAATAGGAAAAGGAGACGTTTAGGTCAATTTTATGCATTCTGGCGTTCGTAGATACAAGAAAACTGTTAAAATTCTTCAGAAACGTCACTTTTGAAGTGTTTTCTTGTACTTTTAAGCCAATCAGATACCCTACGGGCTCGGAAAGTGCAACGAAACCATCAAATTTTAGCTAGAAACTGTATTTTTGTCGATTTTTATTGAATTTGAACTATATTTCAACGTTTTTTGATGGTTCTGAGCCACCAAACACACTTAAAGCATGCAGAATCGACTCAGAGTAGGAAAAGGAGACGTTTAGGTCAATTTTATGCATTCTGGCGTTCGTAGATACAAGAAAACTGTTAAAATTCTTCAGAAACGTCACTTTTGAAGTGTTTTCTTGTACTTTTAAGCCAATCAGATACCCAACGGGCTCGGAAAGTGCAACGAAACCATAAAATTTTAGCTAGAAACTGTATTTTTGTCGATTTTTATTGAATTTGAACTTTATTTCAACGTTTTTTGATGGTTCTGAGCCACCAAACACACTTAAAGCATGCAGAATCGACTCAGAATAGGAAAAGGAGACGTTTAGGTCAATTTTATGCATTCTGGCGTTCGTAGATACAAGAAAACTGTTAAAATTCTTCAGAAACGTCTCTTTTGAAGTGTTTTCTTGTACTTTTAAGCCAATCAGATACCCTACGGGCTCGGAAAGTGCAACGAAACCATCAAATTTTAGCTAGAAACTGTATTTTTGTCGATTTTTATTGAATTTGAACTATATTTCAACGTTTTTTGATGGTTCTGAGCCACCAAACACACTTAAAGCATGCAGAATCGACTCAGAATAGGAAAAGGAGACGTTTAGGTCAATTTTATGCATTCTGGCGTTCGTAGATACAAGAAAACTGTTAAAATTCTTCAGAAACGTCACTTTTGAAGTGTTTTCTTGTACTTTTAAGCCAATCAGATACCCTACGGGCTCGGAAAGTGCAACGAAACCATCAAATTTTAGCTAGAAACTGTATTTTTGTCGATTTTTATTGAATTTGAACTATATTTCAACGTTTTTTGATGGTTCTGAGCCACCAAACACACTTAAAGCATGCAGAATCGACTCAGAATAGGAAAAGGAGACGTTTAGGTCAATTTTATGCATTCTGGCGTTCGTAAATACAAGAAAACTGTTAAAATTCTTCAGAAACGTCACTTTTGAAGTGTTTTCTTGTACTTTTAAGCCAATCAGATACCCTACGGGCTCGGAAAGTGCAACGAAACCATCAAATTTTAGCTAGAAACTGTATTTTTGTCGATTTTTATTGAATTTGAACTATATTTCAACGTTTTTTGATGGTTCTGAGCCACCAAACACACTTAAAGCATGCAGAATTGACTCAGAATAGGAAAAGGAGACGTTTAGGTCAATTTTATGCATTCTGGCGTTCGTAGATACAAGAAAACTGTTAAAATTCTTCAGAAACGTCACTTTTGAAGTGTTTTCTTGTACTTTTAAGCCAATCAGATACCCTACGGGCTCGGAAAGTGCAACGAAACCATCAAATTTTAGCTAGAAACTGTATTTTTGTCGATTTTTATTGAATTTGAACTATATTTCAACGTTTTTTGATGGTTCTGAGCCACCAAACACACTTAAAGCATGCAGAATCGACTCAGAATAGGAAAAGGAGACGTTTAGGTCAATTTTATGCATTCTGGCGTTCGTAGATACAAGAAAACTGTTAAAATTCTTCAGAAACGTCACTTTTGAAGTGTTTTCTTGTACTTTTAAGCCAATCAGATACCCTACGGGCTCGGAAAGTGCAACGAAACCATCAAATTTTAGCTAGAAACTGTATTTTTGTCGATTTTTATTGAATTTGAACTATATTTCAACGTTTTTTGATGGTTCTGAGCCACCAAACACACTTAAAGCATGCAGAATCGACTCAGAATAGGAAAAGGAGACGTTTAGGTCAATTTTATGCATTCTGGCGTTCGTAAATACAAGAAAACTGTTAAAATTCTTCAGAAACGTCACTTTTGAAGTGTTTTCTTGTACTTTTAAGCCAATCAGATACCCTACGGGCTCGGAAAGTGCAACGAAACCATCAAATTTTAGCTAGAAACTGTATTTTTGTCGATTTTTATTGAATTTGAACTATATTTCAACGTTTTTTGATGGTTCTGAGCCACCAAACACACTTAAAGCATGCAGAATCGACTCAGAATAGGAAAAGGAGACGTTTAGGTCAATTTTATGCATTCTGGCGTTCGTAGATACAAGAAAACTGTTAAAATTCTTCAGAAACGTCACTTTTGAAGTGTTTTCTTGTACTTTTAAGCCAATCAGATACCCTACGGGCTCGGAAAGTGCAACGAAACCATCAAATTTTAGCTAGAAACTGTATTTTTGTCGATTTTTATTGAATTTGAACTATATTTCAACGTTTTTTGATGGTTCTGAGCCACCAAACACACTTAAAGTATGCAGAATCGACTCAGAATAGGAAAAGGAGACGTTTAGGTCAATTTTATGCATTCTGGCGTTCGTAGATACAAGAAAACTGTTAAAATTCTTCAGAAACGTCACTTTTGAAGTGTTTTCTTGTACTTTTAAGCCAATCAGATACCCTACGGGCTCGGAAAGTGCAACGAAACCATCAAATTTTAGCTAGAAACTGTATTTTTGTCGATTTTTATTGAATTTGAACTATATTTCAACGTTTTTTGATGGTTCTGAGCCACCAAACACACTTAAAGCATGCAGAATCGACTCAGAATAGGAAAAGGAGACGTTTAGGTCAATTTTATGCATTCTGGCGTTCGTAGATACAAGAAAACTGTTAAAATTCTTCAGAAACGTCACTTTTGAAGTGTTTTCTTGTACTTTTAAGCCAATCAGATACCCTACGGGCTCGGAAAGTGCAACGAAACCATCAAATTTTAGCTAGAAACAGTATTTTTGTCGATTTTTATTGAATTTGAACTATATTTCAACGTTTTTTAATGGTTCTGAGCCACCAAACACACTTAAAGCATGCAGAATCGACTCAGAATAGGAAAAGGAGACGTTTAGGTCAATTTTATGCATTCTGGCGTTCGTAGATACAAGAAAACTGTTAAAATTCTTCAGAAACGTCACTTTTGAAGTGTTTTCTTGTACTTTTAAGCCAATCAGATACCCTACGGGCTCGGAAAGTGCAACGAAACCATCAAATTTTAGCTAGAAACTGTATTTTTGTCGATTTTTATTGAATTTGAACTATATTTCAACGTTTTTTGATGGTTCTGAGCCACCAAACACACTTAAAGCATGCAGAATCGACTCAGAATAGGAAAAGGAGACGTTTAGGTCAATTTTATGCATTCTGGCGTTCGTAGATACAAGAAAACTGTTAAAATTCTTCAGAAACGTCACTTTTGAAGTGTTTTCTTGTACTTTTAAGCCAATCAGAAACCCTACGGGCTCGGAAAGTGCAACGAAACCATCAAATTTTAGCTAGAAACTGTATTTTTGTCGATTTTTATTGAATTTGAACTATATTTCAACGTTTTTTGATGGTTCTGAGCCACCAAACACACTTAAAGCATGCAGAATCGACTCAGAATAGGAAAAGGAGACGTTTAGGTCAATTTTATGCATTCTGGCGTTCGTAGATACAAGAAAACTGTTAAAATTCCTCAGAAACGTCACTTTTGAAGTGTTTTCTTGTACTTTTAAGCCAATCAGATACCCTACGGGCTCGGAAAGTGCAACGAAACCATCAAATTTTAGCTAGAAACTGTATTTTTGTCGATTTTTATTGAATTTGAACTATATTTCAACGTTTTTTGATGGTTCTGAGCCACCAAACACACTTAAAGCATGCAGAATCGACTCAGAATAGGAAAAGGAGACGTTTAGGTCAATTTTATGCATTCTGGCGTTCGTAGATACAAGAAAACTGTTAAAATTCTTCAGAAACGTCACTTTTGAAGTGTTTTCTTGTACTTTTAAGCCAATCAGATACCCTACGGGCTCGGAAAGTGCAACGAAACCATCAAATTTTAGCTAGAAACAGTATTTTTGTCGATTTTTATTGAATTTGAACTATATTTCAACGTTTTTTGATGGTTCTGAGCCACCAAACACACTTAAAGCATGCAGAATCGACTCAGAATAGGAAAAGGAGACGTTTAGGTCAATTTTATGCATTCTGGCGTTCGTAGATACAAGAAAACTGTTAAAATTCTTCAGAAACGTCACTTTTGAAGTGTTTTCTTGTACTTTTAAGCCAATCAGATACCCTACGGGCTCGGAAAGTGCAACGAAACCATCAAATTTTAGCTAGAAACTGTATTTTTGTCGATTTTTATTGAATTTGAACTATATTTCAACGTTTTTTGATGGTTCTGAGCCACCAAACACACTTAAAGCATGCAGAATCGACTCAGAATAGGAAAAGGAGACGTTTAGGTCAATTTTATGCATTCTGGCGTTCGTAGATACAAGAAAACTGTTAAAATTCTTCAGAAACGTCACTTTTGAAGTGTTTTCTTGTACTTTTAAGCCAATCAGAAACCCTACGGGCTCGGAAAGTGCAACGAAACCATCAAATTTTAGCTAGAAACTGTATTTTTGTAGATTTTTATTGAATTTGAACTATATTTCAACGTTTTTTGATGGTTCTGAGCCACCAAACACACTTAAAGCATGCAGAATCGACTCAGAATAGGAAAAGGAGACGTTTAGGTCAATTTTATGCATTCTGGCGTTCGTAGATACAAGAAAACTGTTAAAATTCTTCAGAAACGTCACTTTTGAAGTGTTTTCTTGTACTTTTAAGCCAATCAGATACCCTACGGGCTCGGAAAGTGCAACGAAACCATCAAATTTTAGCTAGAAACTGTATTTTTGTCGATTTTTATTGAATTTGAACTATATTTCAACGTTTTTTGATGGTTCTGAGCCACCAAACACACTTAAAGCATGCAGAATCGACTCAGAATAGGAAAAGGAGACGTTTAGGTCAATTTTATGCATTCTGGCGTTCGTAGATACAAGAAAACTGTTAAAATTCTTCAGAAACGTCACTTTTGAAGTGTTTTCTTGTACTTTTAAGCCAATCAGATACCCTACGGGCTCGGAAAGTGCAACGAAACCATCAAATTTTAGCTAGAAACTGTATTTTTGTTGATTTTTATTGAATTTGAACTATATTTCAACGTTTTTTGATGGTTCTGAGCCACCAAACACACTTAAAGCATGCAGAATCGACTCAGAATAGGAAAAGGAGACGTTTAGGTCAATTTTATGCATTCTGGCGTTCGTAGATACAAGAAAACTGTTAAAATTCTTCAGAAACGTCACTTTTGAAGTGTTTTCTTGTACTTTTAAGCCAATCAGACACCCTACGGGCTCGGAAAGTGCAACGAAACCATCAAATTTTAGCTAGAAACTGTATTTTTGTCGATTTTTATTGAATTTGAACTATATTTCAACGTTTTTTGATGGTTCTGAGCCACCAAACACACTTAAAGCATGCAGAATCGACTCAGAATAGGAAAAGGAGACGTTTAGGTCAATTTTATGCATTCTGGCGTTCGTAGATACAAGAAAACTGTTAAAATTCTTCAGAAACGTCACTTTTGAAGTGTTTTCTTGTACTTTTAAGCCAATCAGATACCCTACGGGCTCGGAAAGTGCAACGAAACCATCAAATTTTAGCTAGAAACTGTATTTTTGTTGATTTTTATTGAATTTGAACTATATTTCAACGTTTTTTGATGGTTCTGAGCCACCAAACACACTTAAAGCATGCAGAATCGACTCAGAATAGGAAAAGGAGACGTTTAGGTCAATTTTATGCATTCTGGCGTTCGTAGATACAAGAAAACTGTTAAAATTCTTCAGAAACGTCACTTTTGAAGTGTTTTCTTGTACTTTTAAGCCAATCAGACACCCTACGGGCTCGGAAAGTGCAACGAAACCATCAAATTTTAGCTAGAAACTGTATTTTTGTCGATTTTTATTGAATTTGAACTATATTTCAACGTTTTTTGATGGTTCTGAGCCACCAAACACACTTAAAGCATGCAGAATCGACTCAGAATAGGAAAAGGAGACGTTTAGGTCAATTTTATGCATTCTGGCGTTCGTAGATACAAGAAAACTGTTAAAATTCTTCAGAAACGTCACTTTTGAAGTGTTTTCTTGTACTTTTAAGCCAATCAGATACCCTACGGGCTCGGAAAGTGCAACGAAACCATCAAATTTTAGCTAGAAACTGTATTTTTGTCGATTTTTATTGAATTTGAACTATATTTCAACGTTTTTTGATGGTTCTGAGCCACCAAACACACTTAAGGCATGCAGAATCGACTCAGAATAGGAAAAGGAGACGTTTAGGTCAATTTTATGCATTCTGGCGTTCGTAGATACAAGAAAACTGTTAAAATTCTTCAGAAACGTCACTTTTGAAGTGTTTTCTTGTACTTTTAAGCCAATCAGATACCCTACGGGCTCGGAAAGTGCAACGAAACCATCAAATTTTAGCTAGAAACTGTATTTTTGTCGATTTTTATTGAATTTGAACTATATTTCAACGTTTTTTGATGGTTCTGAGCCACCAAACACACTTAAAGCATGCAGAATCGACTCAGAATAGGAAAAGGAGACGTTTAGGTCAATTTTATGCATTCTGGCGTTCGTAGATACAAGAAAACTGTTAAAATTCTTCAGAAACGTCACTTTTGAAGTGTTTTCTTGTACTTTTAAGCCAATCAGATACCCTACGGGCTCGGAAAGTGCAACGAAACCATCAAATTTTAGCTAGAAACTGTATTTTTGTCGATTTTTATTGAATTTGAACTATATTTCAACGTTTTTTGATGGTTCTGAGCCACCAAACACACTTAAAGCATGCAGAATCGACTCAGAATAGGAAAAGGAGACGTTTAGGTTAATTTTATGCATTCTGGCGTTCGTAGATACAAGAAAACTGTTAAAATTCTTCAGAAACGTCACTTTTGAAGTGTTTTCTTGTACTTTTAAGCCAATCAGATACCCTACGGGCTCGGAAAGTGCAACGAAACCATCAAATTTTAGCTAGAAACTGTATTTTTGTCGATTTTTATTGAATTTGAACTATATTTCAACGTTTTTTGATGGTTCTGAGCCACCAAACACACTTAAAGCATTCAGAATCGACTCAGAATAGGAAAAGGAGACGTTTAGGTCAATTTTATGCATTCTGGCGTTCGTAGATACAAGAAAACTGTTAAAATTCTTCAGAAACGTCACTTTTGAAGTGTTTTCTTGTACTTTTAAGCCAATCAGATACCCTACGGGCTCGGAAAGTGCAACGAAACCATCAAATTTTAGCTAGAAACTGTATTTTTGTCGATTTTTATTGAATTTGAACTATATTTCAACGTTTTTTGATGGTTCTGAGCCACCAAACACACTTAAAGCATGCAGAATCGACTCAGAATAGGAAAAGGAGACGTTTAGGTCAATTTTATGCATTCTGGCGTTCGTAGATACAAGAAAACTGTTAAAATTCTTCAGAAACGTCACTTCTGAAGTGTTTTCTTGTACTTTTAAGCCAATCAGATACCCTACGGGCTCGGAAAGTGCAACGAAACCATCAAATTTTAGCTAGAAACTGTATTTTTGTCGATTTTTATTGAATTTGAACTATATTTCAACATTTTTTGATGGTTCTGAGCCACCAAACACACTTAAAGCATGCAGAATCGACTCAGAATAGGAAAAGGAGACGTTTAGGTCAATTTTATGCATTCTGGCGTTCGTAGATACAAGAAAACTGTTAAAATTCTTCAGAAACGTCACTTTTGAAGTGTTTTCTTGTACTTTTAAGCCAATCAGATACCCTACGGGCTCGGAAAGTGCAACGAAACCATCAAATTTTAGCTAGAAACTGTATTTTTGTCGATTTTTATTGAATTTGAACTATATTTCAACGTTTTTTGATGGTTCTGAGCCACCAAACACACTTAAAGCATGCAGAATCGACTCAGAATAGGAAAAGGAGACGTTTAGGTCAATTTTATGCATTCTGGCGTTCGTAGATACAAGAAAACTGTTAAAATTCTTCAGAAACGTCACTTTTGAAGTGTTTTCTTGTACTTTTAAGCCAATCAGATACCCTACGGGCTCGGAAAGTGCAACGAAACCATCAAATTTTAGCTAGAAACTGTATTTTTGTCGATTTTTATTGAATTTGACCTATATTTCAACGTTTTTTGATGGTTCTGAGCCACCAAACACACTTAAAGCATGCAGAATCGACTCAGAATAGGAAAAGGAGACGTTTAGGTCAATTTTATGCATTCTGGCGTTCGTAGATACAAGAAAACTGTTAAAATTCTTCAGAAACGTCACTTTTGAAGTGTTTTCTTGTAGTTTTAAGCCAATCAGATACCCAACGGGCTCGGAAAGTGCAACGAAACCATCAAATTTTAGCTAGAAACTGTATTTTTGTCGATTTTTATTGAATTTGTACTATATTTCAACGTTTTTTGATGGTTCTGAGCCACCAAACACACTTAAAGCATGCAGAATCGACTCAGAATAGGAAAAGGAGACGTTTAGGTCAATTTTATGCATTCTGGCGTTCGTAGATACAAGAAAACTGTTAAAATTCTTCAGAAACGTCACTTTTGAAGTGTTTTCTTGTACTTTTAAGCCAATCAGATACCCGACGGGCTCGGAAAGTGCAACGAAACGATCAAATTTTAGCTAGAAACTGTATTTTTGTCGATTTTTATTGAATTTGAACTATATTTCAACGTTTTTTGATGGTTCTGAGCCACCAAACACACTTAAAGCATGCAGAATCGACTCAGAATAGGAAAAGGAGACGTTTAGGTCAATTTTATGCATTCTGGCGTTCGTAGATACAAGAAAACTGTTAAAATTCTTCAGAAACGTCACTTTTGAAGTGTTTTCTTGTACTTTTAAGCCAATCAGATACCCTACGGGCTCGGAAAGTGCAACGAAACCATCAAATTTTAGCTAGAAACTGTATTTTTGTCGATTTTTATTGAATTTGAACTATATTTCAACGTTTTTTGATGGTTCTGAGCCACCAAACACACTTAAAGCATGCAGAATCGACTCAGAATAGGAAAAGGAGACGTTTAGGTCAATTTTATGCATTCTGGCGTTCGTAGATACAAGAAAACTGTTAAAATTCTTCAGAAACGTCACTTTTGAAGTGTTTTCTTGTACTTTTAAGCCAATCAGATACCCTACGGGCTCGGAAAGTGCAACGAAACCATCAAATTTTAGCTAGAAACTGTATTTTTGTCGATTTTTATTGAATTTGAACTATATTTCAACGTTTTTTGATGGTTCTGAGCCACCAAACACACTTAAAGCATGCAGAATCGACTCAGAATAGGAAAAGGAGACGTTTAGGTCAATTTTATGCATTCTGGCGTTCGTAGATACAAGAAAACTGTTAAAATTCTTCAGAAACGTCACTTTTGAAGTGTTTTCTTGTACTTTTAAGCCAATCAGATACCCTACGGGCTCGGAAAGTGCAACGAAACCATCAAATTTTAGCTAGAAACTGTATTTTTGTCGATTTTTATTGAATTTGAACTATATTTCAACGTTTTTTGATGGTTCTGAGCCACCAAACACACTTAAAGCATGCAGAATCGACTCAGAATAGGAAAAGGAGACGTTTAGGTCAATTTTATGCATTCTGGCGTTCGTAGATACAAGAAAACTGTTAAAATTCTTCAGAAGCGTCACTTTTGAAGTGTTTTCTTGTACTTTTAAGCCAATCAGATACCCTACGGGCTCGGAAAGTGCAACGAAACCATCAAATTTTAGCTAGAAACTGTATTTTTGTCGATTTTTATTGAATTTGAACTATATTTCAACGTTTTTTGATGGTTCTGAGCCACCAAACACACTTAAAGCATGCAGAATCGACTCAGAATAGGAAAAGGAGACGTTTAGGTCAATTTTATGCATTCTGGCGTTCGTAGATACAAGAAAACTGTTAAAATTCTTCAGAAACGTCACTTTTGAAGTGTTTTCTTGTACTTTTAAGCCAATCAGATACCCTACGGGCTCGGAAAGTGCAACGAAACCATCAAATTTTAGCTAGAAACTGTATTTTTGTCGATTTTTATTGAATTTGAACTATATTTCAACGTTTTTTGATGGTTCTGAGCCACCAAACACACTTAAAGCATGCAGAATCGACTCAGAATAGGAAAAGGAGACGTTTAGGTCAATTTTATGCATTCTGGCGTTCGTAGATACAAGAAAACTGTTAAAATTCTTCAGAAACGTCACTTCTGAAGTGTTTTCTTGTACTTTTAAGCCAATCAGATACCCTACGGGCTCGGAAAGTGCAACGAAACCATCAAATTTTAGCTAGAAACTGTATTTTTGTCGATTTTTATTGAATTTGAACTATATTTCAACGTTTTTTGATGGTTCTGAGCCACCAAACACACTTAAAGCATGCAGAATCGACTCAGAATAGGAAAAGGAGACGTTTAGGTCAATTTTATGCATTCTGGCGTTCGTAGATACAAGAAAACTGTTAAAATTCTTCAGAAACGTCACTTTTGAAGTGTTTTCTTGTACTTTTAAGCCAATCAGATACCCTACGGGCTCGGAAAGTGCAACGAAACCATCAAATTTTAGCTAGAAACTGTATTTTTGTCGATTTTTATTGAATTTGAACTATATTTCCAACGTTTTTTGATGGTTCTGAGCCACCAAACACACTTAAAGCATGCAGAATCGACTCAGAATAGGAAAAGGAGACGTTTAGGTCAATTTTATGCATTCTGGCGTTCGTAGATACAAGAAAACTGTTAAAATTCTTCAGAAACGTCACTTTTGAAGTGTTTTCTTGTACTTTTAAGCCAATCAGATACCCTACGGGCTCGGAAAGTACAACGAAACCATCAAATTTTAGCTAGAAACTGTATTTTTGTCGATTTTTATTGAATTTGAACTATATTTCAACGTTTTTTGATGGTTCTGAGCCACCAAACACACTTAAAGCATGCAGAATCGACTCAGAATAGGAAAAGGAGACGTTTAGGTCAATTTTATGCATTCTGGCGTTCGTAGATACAAGAAAACTGTTAAAATTCTTCAGAAACGTCACTTTTGAAGTGTTTTCTTGTACTTTTAAGCCAATCAGATACCCTACGGGCTCGGAAAGTGCAACGAAACCATCAAATTTTAGCTAGAAACTGTATTTTTGTCGATTTTTATTGAATTTGAACTATATTTCAACGTTTTTTGATGGTTCTGAGCCACCAAACACACTTAAAGCATGCAGAATCGACTCAGAATAGGAAAAGGAGATGTTTAGGTCAATTTTATGCATTCTGGCGTTCGTAGATACAAGAAAACTGTTAAAATTCTTCAGAAACGTCACTTTTGAAGTGTTTTCTTGTACTTTTAAGCCAATCAGATACCCTACGGGCTCGGAAAGTGCAACGAAACCATCAAATTTTAGCTAGAAACTGTATTTTTGTCGATTTTTATTGAATTTGAACTATATTTCAACGTTTTTTGATGGTTCTGAGCCACCAAACACACTTAAAGCATGCAGAATCGACTCAGAATAGGAAAAGGAGACGTTTAGGTCAATTTTATGCATTCTGGCGTTCGTAGATACAAGAAAACTGTTAAAATTCTTCAGAAACGTCACTTTTGAAGTGTTTTCTTGTACTTTTAAGCCAATCAGATACCCTACGGGCTCGGAAAGTGCAACGAACCCATCAAATTTTAGCTAGAAACTGTATTTTTGTCGATTTTTATTGAATTTGAACTATATTTCAACGTTTTTTGATGGTTCTGAGCCACCAAACACACTTAAAGCATGCAGAATCGACTCAGAATAGGAAAAGGAGACGTTTAGGTCAATTTTATGCATTCTGGCGTTCGTAGATACAAGAAAACTGTTAAAATTCTTCAGAAACGTCACTTTTGAAGTGTTTTCTTGTACTTTTAAGCCAATCAGATACCCTACGGGCTCGGAAAGTGCAACGAAACCATCAAATTTTAGCTAGAAACTGTATTTTTGTCGATTTTTATTGAATTTGAACTATATTTCAACGTTTTTTGATGGTTCTGAGCCACCAAACACACTTAAAGCATGCAGAATCGACTCAGAATAGGAAAAGGAGACGTTTAGATCAATTTTATGCATTCTGGCGTTCGTAGATACAAGAAAACTGTTAAAATTCTTCAGAAACGTCACTTTTGAAGTGTTTTCTTGTACTTTTAAGCCAATCAGATACCCTACGGGCTCGGAAAGTGCAACGAAACCATCAAATTTTAGCTAGAAACTGTATTTTTGTCGATTTTTATTGAATTTGAACTATATTTCAACGTTTTTTGATGGTTCTGAGCCACCAAACACACTTAAAGCATGCAGAATCGACTCAGAATTGGAAAAGGAGACGTTTAGGTCAATTTTATGCATTCTGGCGTTCGTAGATACAAGAAAACTGTTAAAATTCTTCAGAAACGTCACTTTTGAAGTGTTTTCTTGTACTTTTAAGCCAATCAGATACCCTACGGGCTCGGAAAGTGCAACGAAACCATCAAATTTTAGCTAGAAACTGTATTTTTGTCGATTTTTATTGAATTTGAACTATATTTCAACGTTTTTTGATGGTTCTGAGCCACCAAACACACTTAAAGCATGCAGAATCGACTCAGAATAGGAAAAGGAGACGTTTAGGTCAATTTTATGCATTCTGGCGTTCGTAGATACAAGAAAACTGTTAAAATTCTTCAGAAACGTCACTTTTGAAGTGTTTTCTTGTACTTTTAAGCCAATCAGATACCCTACGGGCTCGGAAAGTGCAACGAAACCATCAAATTTTAGCTAGAAACTGTATTTTTGTCGATTTTTATTGAATTTGAACTATATTTCAACGTTTTTTGATGGTTCTGAGCCACCAAACACACTTAAAGCATGCAGAATCGACTCAGAACAGGAAAAGGAGACGTTTAGGTCAAATTTATGCATTCTGGCGTTCGTAGATACAAGAAAACTGTTAAAATTCTTCAGAAACGTCACTTTTGAAGTGTTTTCTTGTACTTTTAAGCCAATCAGATACCCTACGGGCTCGGAAAGTGCAACGAAACCATCAAATTTTAGCTAGAAACTGTATTTTTGTCGATTTTTATTGAATTTGAACTATATTTCAACGTTTTTTGATGGTTCTGAGCCACCAAACACACTTAAAGCATGCAGAATCGACTCAGAATAGGAAAAGGAGACGTTTAGGTCAATTTTATGCATTCTGGCGTTCGTAGATACAAGAAAACTGTTAAAATTCTTCAGAAACGTCACTTTTGAAGTGTTTTCTTGTACTTTTAAGCCAATCAGATACCCTACGGGCTCGGAAAGTGCAACGAAACCATCAAATTTTAGCTAGAAACTGTATTTTTGTCGATTTTTATTGAATTTGAACTATATTTCAACGTTTTTTGATGGTTCTGAGCCACCAAACACACTTAAAGCATGCAGAATCGACTCAGAAGAGGAAAAGGAGACGTTTAGGTCAATTTTATGCATTCTGGCGTTCGTAGATACAAGAAAACTGTTAAAATTCTTCAGAAACGTCACTTCTGAAGTGTTTTCTTGTACTTTTAAGACAATCAGATACCCAACGGGCTCGGAAGGTGCAACGAAACCATCAAATTTTAGCTAGAAACTGTATTTTTGTCGATTTTTATTGAATTTGAACTATATTTCAACGTTTTTTGATGGTTCTGAGCCACCAAACACACTTAAAGCATGCAGAATCGACTCAGAATAGGAAAAGGAGACGTTTAGGTCAATTTTATGCATTCTGGCGTTCGTAGATACAAGAAAACTGTTAAAATTCTTCAGAAACGTCACTTTTGAAGTGTTTTCTTGTACTTTTAAGCCAATCAGATACCCTACGGGCTCGGAAAGTGCAACGAAACCATCAAATTTTAGCTAGAAACTCTATTTTTGTCGATTTTTATTGAATTTGAACTATATTTCAACGTTTTTTGATGGTTCTGAGCCACCAAACACACTTAAAGCATGCAGAATCGACTCAGAACAGGAAAAGGAGACGTTTAGGTCAATTTTATGCATTCTGGCGTTCGTAGATACAAGAAAACTGTTAAAATTCTTCAGAAACGTCACTTTTGAAGTGTTTTCTTGTACTTTTAAGCCAATCAGATACCCTACGGGCTCGGAAAGTGCAACGAAACCATCAAATTTTAGCTAGAAACTGTATTTTTGTCGATTTTTATTGAATTTGAACTATATTTCAACGTTTTTTGATGGTTCTGAGCCACCAAACACACTTAAAGCATGCAGAATCGACTCAGAATAGGAAAAGGAGACGTTTAGGTCAATTTTATGCATTCTGGCGTTCGTAGATACAAGAAAACTGTTAAAATTCTTCAGAAACGTCACTTTTGAAGTGTTTTCTTGTACTTTTAAGCCAATCAGATACCCTACGGGCTCGGAAAGTGCAACGAAACCATCAAATTTTAGCTAGAAACTGTATTTTTGTCGATTTTTATTGAATTTGAACTATATTTCAACGTTTTTTGATGGTTCTGAGCCACCAAACACACTTAAAGCATGCAGAATCGACTCAGAAGAGGAAAAGGAGACGTTTAGGTCAATTTTATGCATTCTGGCGTTCGTAGATACAAGAAAACTGTTAAAATTCTTCAGAAACGTCACTTCTGAAGTGTTTTCTTGTACTTTTAAGCCAATCAGATACCCAACGGGCTCGGAAGGTGCAACGAAACCATCAAATTTTAGCTAGAAACTGTATTTTTGTCGATTTTTATTGAATTTGAACTATATTTCAACGTTTTTTGATGGTTCTGAGCCACCAAACACACTTAAAGCATGCAGAATCGACTCAGAATAGGAAAAGGAGACGTTTAGGTCAATTTTATGCATTCTGGCGTTCGTAGATACAAGAAAACTGTTAAAATTCTTCAGAAACGTCACTTTTGAAGTGTTTTCTTGTACTTTTAAGCCAATCAGATACCCTACGGGCTCGGAAAGTGCAACGAAACCATCAAATTTTAGCTAAAAACTCTATTTTTGTCGATTTTTATTGAATTTGAACTATATTTCAACGTTTTTTGATGGTTCTGAGCCACCAAACACACTTAAAGCATGCAGAATCGACTCAGAATAGGAAAAGGAGAAGTTTAGGTCAATTTTATGCATTCTGGCGTTCGTAGATACAAGAAAACTGTTAAAATTCTTCAGAAACGTCACTTTTGAAGTGTTTTCTTGTGCTTTTAAGCCAATCAGATACCCAACGGGCTCGGAAAGTGCAACGAAACCATCAAATTTTAGCTAGAAACTGTATTTTTGTCGATTTTTATTGAATTTGAACTATATTTCAACGTTTTTTGATGGTTCTGAGCCACCAAACACACTTAAAGCATGCAGAATCGACTCAGAATAGGAAAAGGAGACGTTTAGGTCAATTTTATGCATTCTGGCGTTCGTAGATACAAGAAAACTGTTAAAATTCTTCGGAAACGTCACTTTTGAAGTGTTTTCTTGTACTTTTAAGCCAATCAGATACCCTACGGGCTCGGAAAGTGCAACGAAACCATCAAATTTTAGCTAGAAACTGTATTTTTGTCGATTTTTATTGAATTTGAACTATATTTCAACGATTTTTGATGGTTCTGAGCCACCAAACACACTTAAAGCATGCAGAATCGACTCAGAATAGGAAAAGGAGACGTTTAGATCAATTTTATGCATTCTGGCGTTCGTAGATACAAGAAAACTGTTAAAATTCTTCAGAAACGTCACTTTTGAAGTGTTTTCTTGTACTTTTAAGCGAATCAGATACCCTACGGGCTCGGAAAGTGCAACGAAACCATCAAATTTTAGCTAGAAACTGTATTTTTGTCGATTTTTATTGAATTTGAACTATATTTCAACGTTTTTTGATGGTTCTGAGCCACCAAACACACTTAAAGCATGCAGAATCGACTCAGAATAGGAAAAGGAGACGTTTAGGTCAATTTTATGCATTCTGGCGTTCGTAGATACAAGAAAACTGTTAAAATTCTTCAGAAACGTCACTTTTGAAGTGTTTTCTTGTACTTTTAAGCCAATCAGATACCCTACGGGCTCGGAAAGTGCAACGAAACCATCAAATTTTAGCTAGAAACTGTATTTTTGTCGATTTTTATTGAATTTGAACTATATTTCAACGATTTTTGATGGTTCTGAGCCACCAAACACACTTAAAGCATGCAGAATCGACTCAGAATAGGAAAAGGAGACGTTTAGATCAATTTTATGCATTCTGGCGTTCGTAGATACAAGAAAACTGTTAAAATTCTTCAGAAACGTCACTTTTGAAGTGTTTTCTTGTACTTTTAAGCGAATCAGATACCCTACGGGCTCGGAAAGTGCAACGAAACCATCAAATTTTAGCTAGAAACTGTATTTTTGTCGATTTTTATTGAATTTGAACTATATTTCAACGTTTTTTGATGGTTCTGAGCCACCAAACACACTTAAAGCATGCAGAATCGACTCAGAATAGGAAAAGGAGACGTTTAGGTCAATTTTATGCATTCTGGCGTTCGTAGATACAAGAAAACTGTTAAAATTCTTCAGAAACGTCACTTTTGAAGTGTTTTCTTGTACTTTTAAGCCAATCAGATACCCTACGGGCTCGGAAAGTGCAACGAAACCATCAAATTTTAGCTAGAAACTGTATTTTTGTCGATTTTTATTGAATTTGAACTATATTTCAACGTTTTTTGATGGTTCTGAGCCACCAAACACACTTAAAGCATGCAGAATCGACTCAGAATAGGAAAAGGAGACGTTTAGGTCAATTTTATGCATTCTGGCGTTCGTAGATACAAGAGAACTGTTAAAATTCTTCAGAAACGTCACTTTTGAAGTGTTTTCTTGTACTTTTAAGCCAATCAGATACCCTACGGGCTCGGAAAGTGCAACGAAACCATCAAATTTTAGCTAGAAACTGTATTTTTGTCGATTTTTATTGAATTTGAACTATATTTCAACGTTTTTTGATGGTTCTGAGCCACCAAACACACTTAAAGCATGCAGAATCGACTCAGAATAGGAAAAGGAGACGTTTAGGTCAATTTTATGCATTCTGGCGTTCGTAGATACAAGAAAACTGTTAAAATTCTTCAGAAACGTCACTTTTGAAGTGTTTTCTTGTACTTTTAAGCCAATCAGATACCCTACGGGCTCGGAAAGCGCAACGAAACCATCAAATTTTAGCTAGAAACTGTATTTTTGTCGATTTTTATTGAATTTGAACTATATTTAAACGTTTTTTGATGGTTCTGAGCCACCAAACACACTTAAAGCATGCAGAATCGACTCAGAATAGGAAAAGGAGACGTTTAGGTCAATTTTATGCATTCTGGCGTTCGTAGATACAAGAAAACTGTTAAAATTCTTCAGAAACGTCACTTTTGAAGTGTTTTCTTGTACTTTTAAGCCAATCAGATACCCTACGGGCTCGGAAAGTGCAACGAAACCATCAAATTTTAGCTAGAAACTGTATTTTTGTCGATTTTTATTGAATTTGAACTATATTTCAACGTTTTTTGATGGTTCTGAGCCACCAAACACACTTAAAGCATGCAGAATCGACTCAGAATAGGAAAAGGAGACGTTTAGGTCAATTTTATGCATTCTGGCGTTCGTAGATACAAGAAAACTGTTAAAATTCTTCAGAAACGTCACTTTTGAAGTGTTTTCTTGTACTTTTAAGCCAATCAGATACCCTACGGGCTCGGAAAGTGCAACGAAACCATCAAATTTTAGCTAGAAACTGTATTTTTGTCGATTTTTATTGAATTTGAACTATATTTCAACGTTTTTTGATGGTTCTGAGCCACCAAACACACTTAAAGCATGCAAAATCGACTCAGAATAGGAAAAGGAGACGTTTAGGTCAATTTTATGCATTCTGGCGTTCGTAGATACAAGAAAACTGTTAAAATTCTTCAGAAACGTCACTTTTGAAGTGTTTTCTTGTACTTTTAAGCCAATCAGATACCCTACGGGCTCGGAAAGTGCAACGAAACCATCAAATTTTAGCTAGAAACTGTATTTTTGTCGATTTTTATTGAATTTGAACTATATTTCAACGTTTTTTGATGGTTCTGAGCCACCAAACACACTGAAAGCATGCAGAATCGACTCAGAATAGGAAAAGGAGACGTTTAGGTCAATTTTATGCATTCTGGCGTTCGTAGATACAAGAAAACTGTTAAAATTCTTCAGAAACGTCACTTTTGAAGTGTTTTCTTGTACTTTTAAGCCAATCAGATACCCTACGGGCTCGGAAAGTGCAACGAAACCATCAAATTTTAGCTAGAAACTGTATTTTTGTCGATTTTTATTGAATTTGAACTATATTTCAACGTTTTTTGATGGTTCTGAGCCACCAAACACACTTAAAGCATGCAGAATCGACTCAGAATAGGAAAAGGAGACGTTTAGGTCAATTTTATGCATTCTGGCGTTCGTAGATACAAGAAAACTGTTAAAATTCTTCAGAAACGTCACTTTTGAAGTGTTTTCTTGTACTTTTAAGCCAATCAGATACCCTACGGGCTCGGAAAGTGCAACGAAACCATCAAATTTTAGCTAGAAACTGTATTTTTGTCGATTTTTATTGAATTTGAACTATATTTCAACGTTTTTTGATGGTTCTGAGCCACCAAACACACTTAAAGCATGCAGAATCGACTCAGAATAGGAAAAGGAGACGTTTAGGTCAATTTTATGCATTCTGGCGTTCGTAGATACAAGAAAACTGTTAAAATTCTTCAGAAACGTCACTTCTGAAGTGTTTTCTTGTACTTTTAAGCCAATCAGATACCCTACGGGCTCGGAAAGTGCAACGAAATCATCAAATTTTAGCTAGAAACTGTATTTTTGTCGATTTTTATTGAATTTGAACTATATTTCAACGTTTTTTGATGGTTCTGAGCCACCAAACACACTTAAAGCATGCAGAATCGACTCAGAATAAGAAAAGGAGACGTTTAGGTCAATTTTATGCATTCTGGCGTTAGTAGATACAAGAAAACTGTTAAAATTCTTCAGAAACGTCACTTTTGAAGTGTTTTCTTGTACTTTTAAGCCAATCAGATACCCTACGGGCTCGGAAAGTGCAACTAAACCATCAAATTTTAGCTAGAAACTGTATTTTTGTCGATTTTTATTGAATTTGAACTATATTTCAACGTTTTTTGATGGTTCTGAGCCACCAAACACACTTAAAGCATGCAGAATCGACTCAGAATAGGAAAAGGAGACGTTTAGGTCAATTTTATGCATTCTGGCGTTCGTAGATACAAGAAAACTGTTAAAATTCTTCAGAAACGTCACTTTTGAAGTGTTTTCTTGTACTTTTAAGCCAATCAGATACCCAACGGGCTCGGAAAGTGCAACGAAACCATCAAATTTTAGCTAGAAACTGTATTTTTGTCGATTTTTATTGAATTTAAACTATATTTCAACGTTTTTTGATGGTTCTGAGCCACCAAACACACTTAAAGCATGCAGAATCGACTCAGAATAGGAAAAGGAGACGTTTAGGTCAATTTTTTGCATTCTGGCGTTCGTAGATACAAGAAAACTGTTAAAATTCTTCAGAAACGTCACTTTTGAAGTGTTTTCTTGTACTTTTAAGCCAATCAGATACCCTACGGGCTCGGAAAGTGCAACGAAACCATCAAATTTTAGCTAGAAACTGTATTTTTGTCGATTTTTATTGAATTTGAACTATATTTCAACGTTTTTTGATGGTTCTGAGCCACCAAACACACTTAAAGCATGCAGAATCGACTCAGAATAGGAAAAGGAGACGTTTAGGTCAATTTTATGCATTCTGGCGTTCGTAGATACAAGAAAACTGTTAAAATTCTTCAGAAACGTCACTTTTGAAGTGTTTTCTTGTACTTTTAAGCCAATCAGATACCCTACGGGCTCGGAAAGTGCAACGAAACCATCAAATTTTAGCTAGAAACTGTATTTTTGTCGATTTTTATTGAATTTGAACTATATTTCAACGTTTTTTGATGGTTCTGAGCCACCAAACACACTTAAAGCATGCAGAATCGACTCAGAATAGGAAAAGGAGACGTCTAGGTCAATTTTATGCATTCTGGCGTTCGTAGATACAAGAAAACTGTTAAAATTCTTCAGAAACGTCACTTTTGAAGTGTTTTCTTGTACTTTTAAGCCAATCAGATACCCTACGGGCTCGGAAAGTGCTACGAAACCATCAAATTTTAGCTAGAAACTGTATTTTTGTCGATTTTTATTGAATTTGAACTATATTTCAACGTTTTTTGATGGTTCTGAGCCACCAAACACACTTAAAGCATGCAGAATCGACTCAGAATAGGAAAAGGAGACGTTTAGGTCAATTTTATGCATTCTGGCGTTCGTAGATACAAGAAAACTGTTAAAATTCTTCAGAAACGTCACTTTTGAAGTGTTTTCTTGTACTTTTAAGCCAATCAGATACCCTACGGGCTCGGAAAGTGCAACGAAACCATCAAATTTTAGCTAGAAACTGTATTTTTGTCGATTTTTATTGAATTTGAACTATATTTCAACGTTTTTTGATGGTTCTGAGCCACCAAACACACTTAAAGCATGCAGAATCGACTCAGAATAGGAAAAGGAGACGTTTAGGTCAATTTTATGCATTCTGGCGTTCGTAGATACAAGAAAACTGTTAAAATTCTTCAGAAACGTCACTTTTGAAGTGTTTTCTTGTACTTTTAAGCCAATCAGATACCCTACGGGCTCGGAAAGTGCAACGAAACCATCAAATTTTAGCCAGAAACTGTTTTTGTCGATTTTTATTGAATTTGAACTATATTTCAACGTTTTTTGATGGTTCTGAGCCACCAAACACACTTAAAGCATGCAGAATCGACTCAGAATAGGAAAAGGAGACGTTTAGGTCAATTTTATGCATTCTGGCGTTCGTAGATACAAGAAAACTGTTAAAATTCTTCAGAAACGTCACTTTTGAAGTGTTTTCTTGTACTTTTAAGCCAATCAGATACCCAACGGGCTCGGAAAGTGCAACGAAACCATCAAATTTTAGCTAGAAACTGTATTTTTGTCGATTTTTATTGAATTTGAACTATATTTCAACGTTTTTTGATGGTTCTGAGCCACCAAACACACTTAAAGCATGCAGAATCGACTCAGAATAGGAAAAGGAGACGTTTAGGTCAATTTTATGCATTCTGGCGTTCGTAGATACAAGAAAACTGTTAAAATTCTTCAGAAACGTCACTTTTGAAGTGTTTTCTTATACTTTTAAGCCAATCAGATACCCTACGGGCTCGGAAAGTGCAACGAAACCATCAAATTTTAGCTAGAAACTGTATTTTTGTCGATTTTTATTGAATTTGAACTATATTTCAACGTTTTTTGATGGTTCTGAGCCACCAAACACACTTAAAGCATGCAGAATCGACTCAGAATAGGAAAAGGAGACGTTTAGGTCAATTTTATGCATTCTGGCGTTCGTAGATACAAGAAAACTGTTAAAATTCTTCAGAAACGTCACTTTTGAAGTGTTTTCTTGTACTTTTAAGCCAATCAGATACCCTACGGGCTCGGAAAGTGCAACGAAACCATAAAATTTTAGCTAGAAACTGTATTTTTGTCGATTTTTATTGAATTTGAACTATATTTCAACGTTTTTTGATGGTTCTGAGCCACCAAACACACTGAAAGCATGCAGAATCGACTCAGAATAGGAAAAGGAGACGTTTAGGTCAATTTTATGCATTCTGGCGTTCGTAGATACAAGAAAACTGTTAAAATTCTTCAGAAACGTCACTTTTGAAGTGTTTTCTTGTACTTTTAAGCCAATCAGATACCCTACGGGCTCGAAAAGTGCAACGAAACCATCAAATTTTAGCTAGAAACTGTATTTTTGTCGATTTTTATTGAATTTGAACTATATTTCAACGTTTTTTGATGGTTCTGAGCCACCAAACACACTTAAAGCATGCAGAATCGACTCAGAATAGGAAAAGGAGACGTTTAGGTCAATTTTATGCATTCTGGCGTTCGTAGATACAAGAAAACTGTTAAAATTCTTCAGAAACGTCACTTTTGAAGTGTTTTCTTATACTTTTAAGCCAATCAGATAACCTACGGGCTCGGAAAGTGCAACGAAACCATCAAATTTTAGCTAGAAACTGTATTTTTGTCGATTTTTATTGAATTTGAACTATATTTCAACGTTTTTTGATGGTTCTGAGCCACCAAACACACTTAAAGCATGCAGAATCGACTCAGAATAGGAAAAGGAGAAGTTTAGGTCAATTTTATGCATTCTGGCGTTCGTAGATACAAGAAAACTGTTAAAATTCTTCAGAAACGTCACTTTTGAAGTGTTTTCTTGTACTTTTAAGCCAATCAGATACCCTACGGGCTCGGAAAGTGCAACGAAACCATCAAATTTTAGCTAGAAACTGTATTTTTGTCGATTTTTGTTGAATTTGAACTATATTTCAACGTTTTTTGATGGTTCTGAGCCACCAAACACACTTAAAACATGCAGAATCGACTCAGAATAGGAAAAGGAGACGTTTAGGTCAATTTTATGCATTCTGGCGTTCGTAGATACAATAAAACTGTTAAAATTCTTCAGAAACGTCACTTTTGAAGTGTTTTCTTGTACTTTTAAGCCAATCAGATACCCTACGGGCTCGGAAAGTGCAACGAAACCATCAAATTTTAGCTAGAAACTGTATTTTTGTCGATTTTTATTGAATTTGAACTATATTTCAACGTTTTTTGATGGTTCTGAGCCACCAAACACACTTAAAGCATGCAGAATCGACTCAGAATAGGAAAAGGAGACGTTTAGGTCAATTTTATGCATTCTGGCGTTCGTAGATACAAGAAAACTGTTAAAATTCTTCAGAAACGTCACTTTTGAAGTGTTTTCTTGTACTTTTAAGCCAATCAGATACCCTACGGGCTCGGAAAGTGCAACGAAACCATCAAATTTTAGCTAGAAACTGTATTTTTGTCGATTTTTATTGAATTTGAACTATTTTTCAACGTTTTTTGATGGTTCTGAGCCACCAAACACACTTAAAGCATGCAGAATCGACTCAGAATAGGAAAAGGAGACGTTTAGGTCAATTTTATGCATTCTGGCGTTCGTAGATACAAGAAAACTGTTAAAATTCTTCAGAAACGTCACTTTTGAAGTGTTTTCTTGTACTTTTAAGCCAATCAGATACCCAACGGGCTCGGAAAGTGCAACGAAACCATCAAATTTTAGCTAGAAACTGTATTTTTGTCGATTTTTATTGAATTTGAACTATATTTCAACGTTTTTTGATGGTTCTGAGCCACTAAACATACTTAAAGCATGCAGAATCGACTCAGAATAGGAAAAGGAGACGTTTAGGTCAATTTTATGCATTCTGGCGTTCGTAGATACAAGAAAACTGTTAAAATTCTTCAGAAACGTCACTTTTGAAGTGTTTTCTTGTACTTTTAAGCCAATCAGATACCCTACGGGCTCGGAAAGTGCAACGAAACCATCAAATTTTAGCTAGAAACTGTATTTTTGTCGATTTTTATTGAATTTGAACTATATTTCAACGTTTTTTGATGGTTCTGAGCCACCAAACACACTTAAAGCATGCAGAATCGACTCAGAATAGGAAAAGGAGACGTTTAGGTCAATTTTATGCATTCTGGCGTTCGTAGATACAAGAAAACTGTTAAAATTCTTCAGAAACGTCACTTTTGAAGTGTTTTCTTGTACTTTTAAGCCAATCAGATACCCTACGGGCTCGGAAAGTGCAACGAAACCATCAAATTTTAGCTAGAAACTGTATTTTTGTCGATTTATATTGAATTTGAACTATATTTCAACGTTTTTTGATGGTTCTGAGCCACCAAACACACTTAAAGCATGCAGAATCGACTCAGAATAGGAAAAGGAGACGTTTAGGTCAATTTTATGCATTCTGGCGTTCGTAGATACAAGAAAACTGTTAAAATTCTTCAGAAACGTCACTTTTGAAGTGTTTTCTTGTACTTTTAAGCCAATCAGATACCCTACGGGCTCGGAAAGTGCAACGAAACCATCAAATTTTAGCTAGAAACTGTATTTTTGTCGATTTTTATTGAATTTGAACTATATTTCAACGTTTTTTGATGGTTCTGAGCCACCAAACACACTTAAAGCATGCAGAATCGACTCAGAATAGGAAAAGGAGACGTTTAGGTCAATTTTATGCATTCTGGCGTTCGTTGATACAAGAAAACTGTTAAAATTCTTCGGAAACGTCACTTTTGAAGTGTTTTCTTGTACTTTTAAGCCAATCAGATACCCTACGGGCTCGGAAAGTGCAACGAAACCATCAAATTTTAGCTAGAAACTGTATTTTTGTCGATTTTTATTGAATTTGAACTATTTTTCAACGTTTTTTGATGGTTCTGAGCCACCAAACACACTTAAAGCATGCAGAATCGACTCAGAATAGGAAAAGGAGACGTTTAGGTCAATTTTATGCATTCTGGCGTTCGTAGATACAAGAAAACTGTTAAAATTCTTCAGAAACGTCACTTTTGAAGTGTTTTCTTGTACTTTTAAGCCAATCAGATACCCAACGGGCTCGGAAAGTGCAACGAAACCATCAAATTTTAGCTAGAAACTGTATTTTTGTCGATTTTTATTGAATTTGAACTATATTTCAACGTTTTTTGATGGTTCTGAGCCACCAAACATACTTAAAGCATGCAGAATCGACTCAGAATAGGAAAAGGAGACGTTTAGGTCAATTTTATGCATTCTGGCGTTCGTAGATACAAGAAAACTGTTAAAATTCTTCAGAAACGTCACTTTTGAAGTGTTTTCTTGTACTTTTAAGCCAATCAGATACCCTACGGGCTCGGAAAGTGCAACGAAACCATCAAATTTTAGCTAGAAACTGTGTTTTTGTCGATTTTTATTGAATTTGAACTATATTTCAACGTTTTTTGATGGCTCTGAGCCACCAAACACACTTAAAGCATGCAGAATCGACTCAGAATAGGAAAAGGAGACGTTTAGGTCAATTTTATGCATTCTGGCGTTCGTAGATACAAGAAAACTGTTAAAATTCTTCAGAAACGTCACTTTTGAAGTGTTTTCTTGTACTTTTAAGCCAATCAGATACCCTACGGGCTCGGAAAGTGCAACGAAACCATCAAATTTTAGCTAGAAACTGTATTTTTGTCGATTTTTATTGAATTTGAACTATATTTCAACGTTTTTTGATGGTTCTGAGCCACCAAACACACTTAAAGCATGCAGAATCGACTCAGAATAGGAAAAGGAGACGTTTAGGTCAATTTTATGCATTCTGGCGTTCGTAGATACAAGAAAACTGTTAAAATTCTTCAGAAACGTCACTTTTGAAGTGTTTTCTTGTACTTTTAACCCAATCAGATACCCTACGGGCTCGGAAAGTGCAACGAAACCATCAAATTTTAGCTAGAAACTGTATTTTTGTCGATTTTTATTGAATTTGAACTATATTTCAACGTTTTTTGATGGTTCTGAGCCACCAAACACACTTAAAGCATGCAGAATCGACTCAGAATAGGAAAAGGAGACGTTTAGGTCAATTTTATGCATTCTGGCGTTCGTGGATACAAGAAAACTGTTAAAATTCTTCAGGAACGTCACTTTTGAAGTGTTTTCTTGTACTTTTAAGCCAATCAGATACCCAACGGGCTCGGAAAGTGCAACGAAACCATCAAATTTTAGCTAGAAACTGTATTTTTGTCGATTTTTATTGAATTTGAACTATATTTCAACGTTTTTTGATGGTTCTGAGCCACCAAACACACTTAAAGCATGCAGAATCGACTCAGAATAGGAAAAGGAGACGTTTAGGTCAATTTTTTGCATTCTGGCGTTCGTAGATACAAGAAAACTGTTAAAATTCTTCAGAAACGTCACTTTTGAAGTGTTTTCTTGTACTTTTAAGCCAATCAGATACCCTACGGGCTCGGAAAGTGCAACGAAACCATCAAATTTTAGTTAGAAACTGTATTTTTGTCGATTTTTATTGAATTTGAACTATATTTCAACGTTTTTTGATGGTTCTGAGCCACCAAACACACTTAAAGCATGCAGAATCGACTCAGAATAGGAAAAGGAGACGTTTAGGTCAATTTTATGCATTCTGGCGTTCGTAGATACAAGAAAACTGTTAAAATTCTTCAGAAACGTCACTTTTGAAGTGTTTTCTTGTACTTTTAAGCCAATCAGATACCCTACGGGCTCGGAAAGTGCAACGAAACCATCAAATTTTAGCTAGAAACTGTATTTTTGTCGATTTTTATTGAATTTGAACTATATTTCAACGTTTTTTGATGGTTCTGAGCCACCAAACACACTTAAAGCATGCAGAATCGACTCAGAATAGGAAAAGGAGACGTTTAGGTCAATTTTATGCATTCTGGCGTTCGTAGATACAAGAAAACTGTTAAAATTCTTCAGAAACGTCACTTTTGAAGTGTTTTCTTGTACTTTTAAGCCAATCAGATACCCTACGGGCTCGGAAAGTGCAACGAAACCATCAAATTTTAGCTAGAAACTGTATTTTTGTCGATTTTTATTGAATTTGAACTATATTTCAACGTTTTTTGATGGTTCTGAGCCACCAGACACACTTAAAGCATGCAGAATCGACTCAGAATAGGAAAAGGAGACTTTTAGGTCAATTTTATGCATTCTGGCGTTCGTAGATACAAGAAAACTGTTAAAATTCTTCAGAAACGTCACTTTTGAAGTGTTTTCTTGTACTTTTAAGCCAATCAGATACCCTACGGGCTCGGAAAGTGCAACGAAACCATCAAATTTTAGCTAGAAACTGTATTTTTGTCGATTTTTATTGAATTTGAACTATATTTAAACGTTTTTTGATGGTTCTGAGCCACCAAACACACTTAAAGCATGCAGAATCGACTCAGAATAGGAAAAGGAGACGTTTAGGTCAATTTTATGCATTCTGGCGTTCGTAGATACAAGAAAACTGTTAAAATTCTTCAGAAACGTCACTTTTGAAGTGTTTTCTTGTACTTTTAAGCCAATCAGATACCCTACGGGCTCGGAAAGTGCAACGAAACCATCAAATTTTAGCTTGAAACTGTATTTTTGACGATTTTTATTGAATTTGAACTATATTTCAATGTTTTTTGATGGTTCTGAGCCACCAAAAACACTTAAAGCATGCAGAATCGACTCAGAATAGGAAAAGGAGACGTTTAGGTCAATTTTATGCATTCTGGCGTTCGTAGATACAAGAAAACTGTTAAAATTCTTCAGAAACGTCACTTTTGAAGTGTTTTCTTGTACTTTTAAGCCAATCAGATACCCTACGGGCTCGGAAAGTGCAACGAAACCATCAAATTTTAGCTGAAACTGTATTTTTGTCGATTTTTTTTGAATTTGAACTATATTTCAACGTTTTTTGATGGTTCTGAGCCACCAAACACACTTAAAGCATGCAGAATCGACTCAGAATAGGAAAAGGAGACGTTTAGGTCAATTTTATGCATTCTGGCGTTCGTAGATACAAGAAAACTGTTAAAATTCTTCAGAAACGTCACTTTTGAAGTGTTTTCTTGTACTTTTAAGCCAATCAGACACCCTACGGGCTCGGAAAGTGCAACGAAACCATCAAATTTTAGCTAGAAACTGTATTTTTGTCGATTTTTATTGAATTTGAACTATATTTCAACGTTTTTTGATGGTTCTGAGCCACCAAACACACTTAAAGCATGCAGAATCGACTCAGAATAGAAAAAGGAGACGTTTAGGTCAATTTTATGCATTCTGGCGTTCGTAGATACAAGAAAACTGTTAAAATTCTTCAGAAACGTCACTTTTGAAGTGTTTTCTTGTACTTTTAAGCCAATCAGATACCCTACGGGCTCGGAAAGTGCAACGAAACCATCAAATTTTAGCTAGAAACTGTATTTTTGTCGATTTTTATTGAATTTGAACTATATTTCAACGTTTTTTGATGGTTCTGAGCCACCAAACACACTTAAAGCATGCAGAATCGACTCAGAATAGGAAAAGGAGACGTTTAGGTCAATTTTATGCATTCTGGCGTTCGTAGATACAAGAAAACTGTTAAAATTCTTCAGAAACGTCACTTTTGAAGTGTTTTCTTGTACTTTTAAGCCAATCAGATACCCTACGGGCTCGGAAAGTGCAACGAAACCATCAAATTTTAGCTAGAAACTGTATTTTTGTCGATTTTTATTGAATTTGAACTATATTTCAACGTTTTTTGATGGTTCTGAGCCACCAAACACACTTAAAGCATGCAGAATCGACTCAGAATAGGAAAAGGAGACGTTTAGGTCAATTTTATGCATTCTGGCGTTCGTAGATACAAGAAAACTGTTAAAATTCTTCAGAAACGTCACTTTTGAAGTGTTTTCTTGTACTTTTAAGCCAATCAGATACCCTACGGGCTCGGAAAGTGCAACGAAACCATCAAATTTTAGCTAGAAACTGTATTTTTGTCGATTTTTATTGAATTTGAACTATATTTCAACGTTTTTTGATGGTTCTGAGCCACCAAACACACTTAAAGCATGCAGAATCGACTCAGAATAGGAAAAGGAGACGTTTAGGTCAATTTTATGCATTCTGGCGTTCGTAGATACAAGAAAACTGTTAAAATTCTTCAGAAACGTCACTTTTGAAGTGTTTTCTTGTACTTTTAAGCCAATCAGATACCCTACGGGCTCGGAAAGTGCAACGAAACCATCAAATTTTAGCTAGAAACTGTATTTTTGTCGATTTTTATTGAATTTGAACTATATTTCAACGTTTTTTGATGGTTCTGAGCCACCAAACACACTTAAAGCATGCAGAATCGACTCAGAATAGGAAAAGGAGACGTTTAGGTCAATTTTATGCATTCTGGCGTTCGTAGATACAAGAAAACTGTTAAAATTCTTCAGAAACGTCACTTTTGAAGTGTTTTCTTGTACTTTTAAGCCAATCAGATACCCTACGGGCTCGGAAAGTGCAACTAAACCATCAAATTTTAGCTAGAAACTGTATTTTTGTCGATTTTTATTGAATTTGAACTATATTTCAACGTTTTTTGATGGTTCTGAGCCACCAAACACACTTAAAGCATGCAGAATCGACTCAGAATAGGAAAAGGAGACGTTTAGGTCAATTTTATGCATTCTGGCGTTCGTAGATACAAGAAAACTGTTAAAATTCTTCAGAAACGTCACTTTTGAAGTGTTTTCTTGTACTTTTAAGCCAATCAGATACCCTACGGGCTCGGAAAGTGCAACGAAACCATCAAATTTTAGCTAGAAACTGTATTTTTTTCGATTTTTATTGAATTTGAACTATATTTCAACGTTTTTTGATGGTTCTGAGCCACCAAAAACACTTAAAGCATGCAGAATCGACTCAGAATAGGAAAAGGAGACGTTTAGGTCAATTTTATGCATTCTGGCGTTCGTAGATACAAGAAAACTGTTAAAATTCTTCAGAAACGTCACTTTTGAAGTGTTTTCTTGTACTTTTAAGCCAATCAGATACCCTACGGGCTCGGAAAGTGCAACGAAACCATCAAATTTTAGCTAGAAACTGTATTTTTGTCGATTTTTATTGAATTTGAACTATATTTCAACGTTTTTTGATGGTTCTGAGCCACCAAACACACTTAAAGCATGCAGAATCGACTCAGAATAGGAAAAGGAGACGTTTAGGTCAATTTTATGCATTCTGGCGTTCGTAGATACAAGAAAACTGTTAAAATTCTTCAGAAACGTCACTTTTGAAGTGTTTTCTTGTACTTTTAAGCCAATCAGACACCCTACGGGCTCGGAAAGTGCAACGAAACCATCAAATTTTAGCTAGAAACTGTATTTTTGTCGATTTTTATTGAATTTGAACTATATTTCAACGTTTTTTGATGGTTCTGAGCCACCAAACACACTTAAAGCATGCAGAATCGACTCAGAATAGGAAAAGGAGACGTTTAGGTCAATTTTATGCATTCTGGCGTTCGTAGATACAAGAAAACTGTTAAAATTCTTCAGAAACGTCACTTTTGAAGTGTTTTCTTGTACTTTTAAGCCAATCAGATACCCTACGGGCTCGGAAAGTGCAACGAAACCATCAAATTTTAGCTAGAAACTGTATTTTTGTCGATTTTTATTGAATTTGAACTATATTTCAACGTTTTTTGATGGTTCTGAGCCACCAAACACACTTAAAGCATGCAGAATCGACTCAGAATAGGAAAAGGAGACGTTTAGGTCAATTTTATGCATTCTGGCGTTCGTAGATACAAGAAAACTGTTAAAATTCTTCAGAAACGTCACTTTTGAAGTGTTTTCTTGTACTTTTAAGCCAATCAGATACCCTACGGGCTCGGAAAGTGCAACGAAACCATCAAATTTTAGCTAGAAACTGTATTTTTGTCGATTTTTATTGAATTTGAACTATATTTCAACGTTTTTTGATGGTTCTGAGCCACCAAACACACTTAAAGCATGCAGAATCGACTCAGAATAGGAAAAGGAGACGTTTAGGTCAATTTTATGCATTCTGGCGTTCGTAGATACAAGAAAACTGTTAAAATTCTTCAGAAACGTCACTTTTGAAGTGTTTTCTTGTACTTTTAAGCCAATCAGATACCCTACGGGCTCGGAAAGTGCAACGAAACCATCAAATTTTAGCTAGAAACTGTATTTTTGTCGATTTTTATTGAATTTGAACTATATTTCAACGTTTTTTGATGGTTCTGAGCCACCAAACACACTTAAAGCATGCAGAATCGACTCAGAATAGGAAAAGGAGACGTTTAGGTCAATTTTATGCATTCTGGCGTTCGTAGATACAAGAAAACTGTTAAAATTCTTCAGAAACGTCACTTTTGAAGTGTTTTCTTGTACTTTTAAGCCAATCAGATACCCTACGGGCTCGGAAAGTGCAACGGAACCATCAAATTTTAGCTAGAAACTGTATTTTTGTCGATTTTTATTGAATTTGAACTATATTTCAACGTTTTTTGATGGTTCTGAGCCACCAAACACACTTAAAGCATGCAGAATCGACTCAGAATAGGAAAAGGAGACGTTTAGGTCAATTTTATGCATTCTGGCGTTCGTAGATACAAGAAAACTGTTAAAATTCTTCAGAAACGTCACTTTTGAAGTGTTTTCTTGTACTTTTAAGCCAATCAGATACCCTACGGGCTCGGAAAGTGCAACGAAACCATCAAATTTTAGCTAGAAACTGTATTTTTGTCGATTTTTATTGAATTTGAACTATATTTCAACGTTTTTTGATGGTTCTGAGCCACCAAACACACTTAAAGCATGCAGAATCGACTCAGAATAGGAAAAGGAGACGTTTAGGTCAATTTTATGCATTCTGGCGTTCGTAGATACAAGAAAACTGTTAAAATTCTTCAGAAACGTCACTTTTGAAGTGTTTTCTTGTACTTTTAAGCCAATCAGATACCCTACGGGCTCGGAAAGTGCAACGAAACCATCAAATTTTAGCTAGAAACTGTATTTTTGTCGATTTTTATTGAATTTGAACTATATTTCAACGTTTTTTGATGGTTCTGAGCCACCAAACACACTTAAAGCATGCAGAATCGACTCAGAATAGGAAAAGGAGACGTTTAGGTCAATTTTATGCATTCTGGCGTTCGTAGATACAAGAAAACTGTTAAAATTCTTCAGAAACGTCACTTTTGAAGTGTTTTCTTGTACTTTTAAGCCAATCAGATACCCTACGGGCTCGGAAAGTGCAACGAAACCATCAAATTTTAGCTAGAAACTGTATTTTTGTCGATTTTTATTGAATTTGAACTATATTTCAACGTTTTTTGATGGTTCTGAGCCACCAAACACACTTAAAGCATGCAGAATCGACTCAGAATAGGAAAAGGAGACGTTTAGGTCAATTTTATGCATTCTGGCGTTCGTAGATACAAGAAAACTGTTAAAATTCTTCAGAAACGTCACTTTTGAAGTGTTTTCTTGTACTTTTAAGCCAATCAGATACCCTACGGGCTCGGAAAGTGCAACGAAACCATCAAATTTTAGCTAGAAACTATATTTTTGTCGATTTTTATTGAATTTGAACTATATTTCAACGTTTTTTGATGGTTCTGAGCCACCAAACACACTTAAAGCATGCAGAATCGACTCAGAATAGGAAAAGGAGACGTTTAGGTCAATTTTATGCATTCTGGCGTTCGTAGATACAAGAAAACTGTTAAAATTCTTCAGAAACGTCACTTTTGAAGTGTTTTCTTGTACTTTTAAGCCAATCAGACACCCTACGGGCTCGGAAAGTGCAACGAAACCATCAAATTTTAGCTAGAAACTGTATTTTTGTCGATTTTTATTGAATTTGAACTATATTTCAACGTTTTTTGATGGTTCTGAGCCACCAAACACACTTAAAGCATGCAGAATCGACTCAGAATAGGAAAAGGAGACGTTTAGGTCAATTTTATGCATTCTGGCGTTCGTAGATACAAGAAAACTGTTAAAATTCTTCAGAAACGTCACTTTTGAAGTGTTTTCTTGTACTTTTAAGCCAATCAGATACCCTACGGGCTCGGAAAGTGCAACGAAACCATCAAATTTTAGCTAGAAACTGTATTTTTGTCGATTTTTATTGAATTTGAACTATATTTCAACGTTTTTTGATGGTTCTGAGCCACCAAACACACTTAAAGCATGCAGAATCGACTCAGAATAGGAAAAGGAGACGTTTAGGTCAATTTTATGCATTCTGGCGTTCGTAGATACAAGAAAACTGTTAAAATTCTTCAGAAACGTCACTTTTGAAGTGTTTTCTTGTACTTTTAAGCCAATCAGATACCCTACGGGCTCGGAAAGTGCAACGAAACCATCAAATTTTAGCTAGAAACTGTATTTTTGTCGATTTTTATTGAATTTGAACTATATTTCAACGTTTTTTGATGGTTCTGAGCCACCAAACACACTTAAAGCATGCAGAATCGACTCAGAATAGGAAAAGGAGACGTTTAGGTCAATTTTATGCATTCTGGCGTTCGTAGATACAAGAAAACTGTTAAAATTCTTCAGAAACGTCACTTTTGAAGTGTTTTCTTGTACTTTTAAGCCAATCAGATACCCTACGGGCTCGGAAAGTGCAACGAAACCATCAAATTTTAGCTAGAAACTGTATTTTTGTCGATTTTTATTGAATTTGAACTATATTTCAACGTTTTTTGATGGTTCTGAGCCACCAAACACACTTAAAGCATGCAGAATCGACTCAGAATAGGAAAAGGAGACGTTTAGGTCAATTTTATGCATTCTGGCGTTCGTAGATACAAGAAAACTGTTAAAATTCTTCAGAAACGTCACTTTTGAAGTGTTTTCTTGTACTTTTAAGCCAATCAGATACCCTACGGGCTCGGAAAGTGCAACGAAACCATCAAATTTTAGCTAGAAACTGTATTTTTGTCGATTTTTATTGAATTTGAACTATATTTCAACGTTTTTTGATGGTTCTGAGCCACCAAACACACTTAAAGCATGCAGAATCGACTCAGAATAGGAAAAGGAGACGTTTAGGTCAATTTTATGCATTCTGGCGTTCGTAGATACAAGAAAACTGTTAAAATTCTTCAGAAACGTCACTTTTGAAGTGTTTTCTTGTACTTTTAAGCCAATCAGATACCCTACGGGCTCGGAAAGTGCAACGAAACCATCAAATTTTAGCTAGAAACTGTATTTTTGTCGATTTTTATTGAATTTGAACTATATTTCAACGTTTTTTGATGGTTCTGAGCCACCAAACACACTTAAAGCATGCAGAATCGACTCAGAATAGGAAAAGGAGACGTTTAGGTCAATTTTATGCATTCTGGCGTTCGTAGATACAAGAAAACTGTTAAAATTCTTCAGAAACGTCACTTTTGAAGTGTTTTCTTGTACTTTTAAGCCAATCAGATACCCTACGGGCTCGGAAAGTGCAACGAAACCATCAAATTTTAGCTAGAAACTGTATTTTTGTCGATTTTTATTGAATTTGAACTATATTTCAACGTTTTTTGATGGTTCTGAGCCACCAAACACACTTAAAGCATGCAGAATCGACTCAGAATAGGAAAAGGAGACGTTTAGGTCAATTTTATGCATTCTGGCGTTCGTAGATACAAGAAAACTGTTAAAATTCTTCAGAAACGTCACTTTTGAAGTGTTTTCTTGTACTTTTAAGCCAATCAGATACCCTACGGGCTCGGAAAGTGCAACGAAACCATCAAATTTTAGCTAGAAACTGTATTTTTGTCGATTTTTATTGAATTTGAACTATATTTCAACGTTTTTTGATGGTTCTGAGCCACCAAACACACTTAAAGCATGCAGAATCGACTCAGAATAGGAAAAGGAGACGTTTATATCAATTTTATGCATTCTGGCGTTCGTAGATACAAGAAAACTGTTAAAATTCTTCAGAAACGTCACTTTTGAAGTGTTTTCTTGTACTTTTAAGCCAATCAGATACCCTACGGGCTCGGAAAGTGCAACGAAACCATCAAATTTTAGCTAGAAACTGTATTTTTGTCGATTTTTATTGAATTTGAACTATATTTCAACGTTTTTTGATGGTTCTGAGCCACCAAACACACTTAAAGCATGCAGAATCGACTCAGAATAGGAAAAGGAGACGTTTAGGTCAATTTTATGCATTCTGGCGTTCGTAGATACAAGAAAACTGTTAAAATTCTTCAGAAACGTCACTTTTGAAGTGTTTTCTTGTACTTTTAAGCCAATCAGATACCCTACGGGCTCGGAAAGTGCAACGAAACCATCAAATTTTAGCTAGAAACTGTATTTTTGTCGATTTTTATTGAATTTGAACTATATTTCAACGTTTTTTGATGGTTCTGAGCCACCAAACACACTTAAAGCATGCAGAATCGACTCAGAATAGGAAAAGGAGACGTTTAGGTCAATTTTATGCATTCTGGCGTTCGTAGATACAAGAAAACTGTTAAAATTCTTCAGTAAACGTCACTTTTGAAGTGTTTTCTTGTACTTTTAAGCCAATCAGATACCCTACGGGCTCGGAAAGTGCAACGAAACCATCAAATTTTAGCCAGAAACTGTATTTTTGTCGATTTTTATTGAATTTGAACTATATTTCAACGTTTTTTGATGGTTCTGAGCCACCAAACACACTTAAAGCATGCAGAATCGACTCAGAATAGGAAAAGGAGACGTTTAGGTCAATTTTATGCATTCTGGCGTTCGTAGATACAAGAAAACTGTTAAAATTCTTCAGAAACGTCACTTTTGAAGTGTTTTCTTGTACTTTTAAGCCAATCAGATACCCTACGGGCTCGGAAAGTGCAACGAAACCATCAAATTTTAGCTAGAAACTGTATTTTTGTCGATTTTTATTGAATTTGAACTATATTTCAACGTTTTTTGATGGTTCTGAGCCACCAAACACACTTAAAGCATGCAGAATCGACTCAGAATAGGAAAAGTAGACGTTTAGGTCAATTTTATGCATTCTGGCGTTCGTAGATACAAGAAAACTGTTAAAATTCTTCAGAAACGTCACTTTTGAAGTGTTTTCTTGTACTTTTAAGCCAATCAGATACCCTACGGGCTCGGAAAGTGCAACGAAACCATCAAATTTTAGCTAGAAACTGTATTTTTGTCGATTTTTATTGAATTTGAACTATATTTCAACGTTTTTTGATGGTTCTGAGCCACCAAACACACTTAAAGCATGCAGAATCGACTCAGAATAGGAAAAGGAGACGTTTAGGTCAATTTTATGCATTCTGGCGTTCGTAGATACAAGAAAACTGTTAAAATTCTTCAGAAACGTCACTTTTGAAGTGTTTTCTTGTACTTTTAAGCCAATCAGATACCCTACGGGCTCGGGAAGTGCAACGAAACCATCAAATTTTAGCTAGAAACTGTATTTTTGTCGATTTTTATTGAATTTGAACTATATTTCAAAGTTTCTTGATGGTTCTGAGCCACCAAACACACTTAAAGCATGCAGAATCGACTCAGAATAGGAAAAGGAGACGTTTAGGTCAATTTTATGCATTCTGGCGTTCGTAGATACAAGAAAACTGTTAAAATTCTTCAGAAACGTCACTTTTGAAGTGTTTTCTTATACTTTTAAGCCAATCAGATACCCTACGGGCTCGGAAAGTGCAACGAAACCATCAAATTTTAGCTAGAAACTGTATTTTTGTCGATTTTTATTGAATTTGAACTATATTTCAACGTTTTTTGATGGTTCTGAGCCACCAAACACACTTAAAGCATGCAGAATCGACTCGGAATAGGAAAAGGAGATGTTTAGGTCAATTTTATGCATTCTGGCGTTCGTAGATACAAGAAAACTGTTAAAATTCTTCAGAAACGTCACTTTTGAAGTGTTTTCTTGTACTTTTAAGCCAATCAGATACCCTACGGGCTCGGAAAGTGCAACGAAACCATCAAATTTTAGCTAGAAACTGTATTTTTGTCGATTTTTATTGAATTTGAACTATATTTCAACGTTTTTTGATGGTTCTGAGCCACCAAACACACTTAAAGCATGCAGAATCGACTCAGAATAGGAAAAGGAGACGTTTAGGTCAATTTTATGCATTCTGGCGTTCGTAGATACAAGAAAACTGTTAAAATTCTTCAGAAACGTCACTTTTGAAGTGTTTTCTTGTACTTTTAAGCCAATCAGATACCCTACGGGCTCGGAAAGTGCAACGAAACCATCAAATTTTAGCTAGAAACTGTATTTTTGTCGATTTTTATTGAATTTGAACTATATTTCAACGTTTTTTGATGGTTCTGAGCCACCAAACACACTTAAAGCATGCAGAATCGACTCAGAATAGGAAAAGGAGACGTTTAGGTCAATTTTATGCATTCTGGCGTTCGTAGATACAAGAAAACTGTTAAAATTCTTCAGAAACGTCACTTTTGAAGTGTTTTCTTGTACTTTTAAGCCAATCAGATACCCTACGGGCTCGGAAAGTGCAACGAAACCATCAAATTTTAGCTAGAAACTGTATTTTTGTCGATTTTTATTGAATTTGAACTTATATTTCAACGTTTTTTGATGGTTCTGAGCCACCAAACACACTTAAAGCATGCAGAATCGACTCAGAATAGGAAAAGGAGACGTTTAGGTCAATTTTATGCATTCTGGCGTTCGTAGATACAAGAAAACTGTTAAAATTCTTCAGAAACGTCACTTTTGAAGTGTTTTCTTGTACTTTTAAGCCAATCAGATACCCTACGGGCTCGGAAAGTGCAACGAAACCATCAAATTTTAGCTAGAAACTGTATTTTTGTCGATTTTTATTGAATTTGAACTATATTTCAACGTTTTTTGATGGTTCTGAGCCACCAAACACACTTAAAGCATGCAGAATCGACTCAGAATAGGAAAAGGAGACGTTTAGGTCAATTTTATGCATTCTGGCGTTCGTAGATACAAGAAAACTGTTAAAATTCTTCAGAAACGTCACTTTTGAAGTGTTTTCTTGTACTTTTAAGCCAATCAGATACCCTACGGGCTCGGAAAGTGCAACGAAACCATCAAATTTTAGCTAGAAACTGTATTTTTGTCGATTTTTATTGAATTTGAACTATATTTCAACGTTTTTTGATGGTTCTGAGCCACCAAACACACTTAAAGCATGCAGAATCGACTCAGAATAGGAAAAGGAGACGTTTAGGTCAATTTTATGCATTCTGGCGTTCGTAGATACAAGAAAACTGTTAAAATTCTTCAGAAACGTCACTTTTGAAGTGTTTTCTTGTACTTTTAAGCCAATCAGATACCCTACGGGCTCGGAAAGTGCAACGAAACCATCAAATTTTAGCTAGAAACTGTATTTTTGTCGATTTTTATTGAATTTGAACTATATTTCAACGTTTTTTGATGGTTCTGAGCCACCAAACACACTTAAAGCATGCAGAATCGACTCAGAATAGGAAAAGGAGACGTTTAGGTCAATTTTATGCATTCTGGCGTTCGTAGATACAAGAAAACTGTTAAAATTCTTCAGAAACGTCACTTTTGAAGTGTTTTCTTGTACTTTTAAGCCAATCAGATACCCTACGGGCTCGGAAAGTGCAACGAAACCATCAAATTTTAGCTAGAAACTGTATTTTTGTCGATTTTTATTGAATTTGAACTATATTTCAACGTTTTTTGATGGTTCTGAGCCACCAAACACACTTAAAGCATGCAGAATCGACTCAGAATAGGAAAAGGAGACGTTTAGGTCAATTTTATGCATTCTGGCGTTCGTAGATACAAGAAAACTGTTAAAATTCTTCAGAAACGTCACTTTTGAAGTGTTTTCTTGTACTTTTAAGCCAATCAGATACCCTACGGGCTCGGAAAGTGCAACGAAACCATCAAATTTTAGCTAGAAACTGTATTTTTGTCGATTTATATTGAATTTGAACTATATTTCAACGTTTTTTGATGGTTCTGAGCCACCAAACACACTTAAAGCATGCAGAATCGACTCAGAATAGGAAAAGGAGACGTTTAGGTCAATTTTATGCATTTTGGCGTTCGTAGATACAAGAAAACTGTTAAAATTCTTCAGAAACGTCACTTTTGAAGTGTTTTCTTGTACTTTTAAGCCAATCAGATACCCTACGGGCTCGGAAAGTGCAACGAAACCATCAAATTTTAGCTAGAAACTGTATTTTTGTCGATTTTTATTGAATTTGAACTATATTTCAACGTTTTTTGATGGTTCTGAGCCACCAAACACACTTAAAGCATGCAGAATCGACTCAGAATAGGAAAAGGAGACGTTTAGGTCAATTTTATGCATTCTGGCGTTCGTAGATACAAGAAAACTGTTAAAATTCTTCAGAAACGTCACTTTTGAAGTGTTTTCTTGTACTTTTAAGCCAATCAGATACCCTACGGGCTCGGAAAGTGCAACGAAACCATCAAATTTTAGCTAGAAACTGTATTTTTGTCGATTTTTATTGAATTTGAACTATATTTCAACGTTTTTTGATGGTTCTGAGCCACCAAACACACTTAAAGCATGCAGAATCGACTCAGAATAGGAAAAGGAGACGTTTAGGTCAATTTTATGCATTCTGGCGTTCGTAGATACAAGAAAACTGTTAAAATTCTTCAGAAACGTCACTTTTGAAGTGTTTTCTTGTACTTTTAAGCCAATCAGATACCCTACGGGCTCGGAAAGTGCAACGAAACCATCAAATTTTAGCTAGAAACTGTATTTTTGTCGATTTTTATTGAATTTGAACTATATTTCAACGTTTTTTGATGGTTCTGAGCCACCAAACACACTTAAAGCATGCAGAATCGACTCAGAATAGGAAAAGGAGACGTTTAGGTCAATTTTATGCATTCTGGCGTTCGTAGATACAAGAAAACTGTTAAAATTCTTCAGAAACGTCACTTTTGAAGTGTTTTCTTGTACTTTTAAGCCAATCAGATACCCTACGGGCTCGGAAAGTGCAACGAAACCATCAAATTTTAGCTAGAAACTGTATTTTTGTCGATTTTTATTGAATTTGAACTATATTTCAACGTTTTTTGATGGTTCTGAGCCACCAAACACACTTAAAGCATGCAGAATCGACTCAGAATAGGAAAAGGAGACGTTTAGGTCAATTTTATGCATTCTGGCGTTCGTAGATACAAGAAAACTGTTAAAATTCTTCAGAAACGTCACTTTTGAAGTGTTTTCTTGTACTTTTAAGCCAATCAGATACCCTACCGGCTCGGAAAGTGCAACGAAACCATCAAATTTTAGCTAGAAACTGTATTTTTGTCGATTTTTATTGAATTTGAACTATATTTCAACGTTTTTTGATGGTTCTGAGCCACCAAACACACTTAAAGCATGCAGAATCGACTCAGAATAGGAAAAGGAGACGTTTAGGTCAATTTTATGCATTCTGGCGTTCGTAGATACAAGAAAACTGTTAAAATTCTTCAGAAACGTCACTTTTGAAGTGTTTTCTTATACTTTTAAGCCAATCAGATACCCTACGGGCTCGGAAAGTGCAACGAAACCATCAAATTTTAGCTAGAAACTGTATTTTTGTCGATTTTTATTGAATTTGAACTATATTTCAATGTTTTTTGATGGTTCTGAGCCACCAATCACACTTAAAGCATGCAGAATCGACTCAGAATAGGAAAAGGAGATGTTTAGGTCAATTTTATGCATTCTGGCGTTCGTAGATACAAGAAAACTGTTAAAATTCTTCAGAAACGTCACTTTTGAAGTGTTTTCTTGTACTTTTAAGCAAATCAGATACCCTACGGGCTCGGAAAGTGCAACGAAACCATCAAATTTTAGCTAGAAACTGTATTTTTGTCGATTTTTATTGAATTTGAACTATATTTCAACGTTTTTTGATGGTTCTGAGCCACCAAACACACTTAAAGCATGCAGAATCGACTCAGAATAGGAAAAGGAGACGTTTAGGTCAATTTTATGCATTCTGGCGTTCGTAGATACAAGAAAACTGTTAAAATTCTTCAGAAACGTCACTTTTGAAGTGTTTTCTTGTACTTTTAAGCCAATCAGATACCCTACGGGCTCGGAAAGTGCAACGAAACCATCAAATTTTAGCTAGAAACTCTATTTTTGTCGATTTTTATTGAATTTGAACTATATTTCAACGTTTTTTGATGGTTCTGAGCCACCAAACACACTTAAAGCATGCAGAATCGACTCAGAATAGGAAAAGGAGACGTTTAGGTCAATTTTATGCATTCTGGCGTTCGTAGATACAAGAAAACTGTAAAAATTCTTCAGAAACGTCACTTTTGAAGTGTTTTCTTGTACTTTTAAGCCAATCAGATACCCAACGGGCTCGGAAAGTGCAACGAAACCATCAAATTTTAGCTAGAAACTGTATTTTTGTCGATTTTTATTGAATTTGAACTATATTTCAACGTTTTTTGATGGTTCTGAGCCACCAAACACACTTAAAGCATGCAGAATCGACTCAGAATAGGAAAAGGAGACGTTTAGGTCAATTTTATGCATTCTGGCGTTCGTAGATACAAGAAAACTGTTAAAATTCTTCAGAAACGTCACTTTTGAAGTGTTTTCTTGTACTTTTAAGCCAATCAGATACCCTACGGGCTCGGAAAGTGCAACGAAACCATCAAATTTTAGCTAGAAACTGTATTTTTGTCGATTTTTATTGAATTTGAACTATATTTCAACGTTTTTTGATGGTTCTGAGCCACCAAACACACTTAAAGCATGCAGAATCGACTCAGAATAGGAAAAGGAGACGTTTAGGTCAATTTTATGCATTCTGGCGTTCGTAGATACAAGAAAACTGTTAAAATTCTTCAGAAACATCACTTTTGAAGTGTTTTCTTGTACTTTTAAGCCAATCAGATACCCTACGGGCTCGGAAAGTGCAACGAAACCATCAAATTTTAGCTAGAAACTGTATTTTTGTCGATTTTTATTGAATTTGAACTATATTTCAACGTTTTTTGATGGTTCTGAGCCACCAAACACACTTAAAGCATGCAGAATCGACTCAGAATAGGAAAAGGAGACGTTTAGGTCAATTTTATGCATTCTGGCGTTCGTAGATACAAGAAAACTGTTAAAATTCTTCAGAAACGTCACTTTTGAAGTGTTTTCTTGTACTTTTAAGCCAATCAGATACCCTACGGGCTCGCAAAGTGCAACGAAACCATCAAATTTTAGCTAGAAACTGTATTTTTGTCGATTTTTATTGAATTTGAACTATATTTCAACGTTTTTTGATGGTTCTGAGCCACCAAACACACTTAAAGCATGCAGAATCGACTCAGAATAGGAAAAGGAGATGTTTAGGTCAATTTTATGCATTCTGGCGTTCGTAGATACAAGAAAACTGTTAAAATTCTTCAGAAACGTCACTTTTGAAGTGTTTTCTTGTACTTTTAAGCCAATCAGATACCCTACGGGCTCGGAAAGTGCAACGAAACCATCAAATTTTAGCTAGAAACTGTATTTTTGTCGATTTTTATTGAATTTGAACTATATTTCAACGTTTTTTGATGGTTCTGAGCCACCAAACACACTTAAAGCATGCAGAATCGACTCAGAATAGGAAAAGGAGAAGTTTAGGTCAATTTTATGCATTCTGGCGTTCGTAGATACAAGAAAACTGTTAAAATTCTTCAGAAACGTCACTTTTGAAGTGTTTTCTTGTACTTTTAAGCCAATCAGATACCCTACGGGCTCGGAAAGTGCAACGAAACCATCAAATTTTAGCTAGAAACTGTATTTTTGTCGATTTTTATTGAATTTGAACTATATTTCAACGTTTTTTGATGGTTCTGAGCCACCAAGCACACTTAAAGCATGCAGAATCGACTCAGAATAGGAAAAGGAGACGTTTAGGTCAATTTTATGCAATCTGGCGTTCGTAGATACAAGAAAACTGTTAAAATTCTTCAGAAACGTCACTTTTGAAGTGTTTTCTTGTACTTTTAAGCCAATCAGATTCCCAACGGGCTCGGAAAGTGCAACGAAACCATCAAATTTTAGCTAGAAACTGTATTTTTGTCGATTTTTATTGAATTTGAACTATATTTCAACGTTTTTTGATGGTTCTGAGCAACCAAACACACTTAAAGCATGCAGAATCGACTCAGAATAGGAAAAGGAGACGTTTAGGTCAATTTTATACATTCTGGCGTTCGTAGATACAAGAAAACTGTTAAAATTCTTCAGAAACGTCACTTTTGAAGTGTTTTCTTGTACTTTTAAGCCAATCAGATACCCAACGGGCTCGGAAAGTGCAACGAAACCATCAAATTTTAGCTAGAAACTGTATTTTTGTCGATTTTTATTGAATTTGAACTATATTTCAACGTTTTTTGATGGTTCTGAGCCACCAAACACACTTAAAGCATGCAGAATCGACTCAGAATAGGAAAAGGAGACGTTTAGGTCAATTTTATGCATTCTGGCGTTCGTAGATACAAGAAAACTGTTAAAATTCTTCAGAAACGTCACTTTTGAAGTGTTTTCTTGTACTTTTAAGCCAATCAGATACCCTACGAGCTCGGAAAGTGCAACGAAACCATCAAATTTTAGCTAGAAACTGTATTTTTGTCGATTTTTATTGAATTTGAACTATATTTCAACGTTTTTTGATGGTTCTGAGCCACCAAACACACTTAAAGCATGCAGAATCGACTCAGAATAGGAAAAGGAGAAGTTTAGGTCAATTTTATGCATTCTGGCGTTCGTAGATACAAGAAAACTGTTAAAATTCTTCAGAAACGTCACTTTTGAAGTGTTTTCTTGTACTTTTAAGCCAATCAGATACCCTACGGGCTCGGAAAGTGCAACGAAACCATCAAATTTTAGCTAGAAACTGTATTTTTGTCGATTTTTATTGAATTTGAACTATATTTCAACGTTTTTTGATGGTTCTGAGCCACCAAACACACTTAAAGCATGCAGAATCGACTCAGAATAGGAAAAGGAGACGTTTAGGTCAATTTTATGCATTCTGGCGTTCGTAGATACAAGAAAACTGTTAAAATTCTTCAGAAACGTCACTTTTGAAGTGTTTTCTTGTACTTTTAAGCCAATCAGATACCCTACGGGCTCGGAAAGTGCAACAAAACCATCAAATTTTAGCTAGAAACTGTATTTTTGTCGATTTTTATTGAATTTGAACTATATTTCAAAGTTTTTTGATGGTTCTGAGCCACCAAACACACTTAAAGCATGCAGAATCGACTCAGAATAGGAAAAGGAGACGTTTAGGTCAATTTTATGCATTCTGGCGTTCGTAGATACAAGAAAACTGTTAAAATTCTTCAGAAACGTCACTTTTGAAGTGTTTTCTTGTACTTTTAAGCCAATCAGATACCCTACGGGCTCGGAAAGTGCAACGAAACCATCAAATTTTAGCTAGAAACTGTATTTTTGTCGATTTTTATTGAATTTGAACTATATTTCAACGTTTTTTGATGGTTCTGAGCCACCAAACACACTTAAAGCATGCAGAATCGACTTAGAATAGGAAAAGGAGACGTTTAGGTCAATTTTATGCATTCTGGCGTTCGTAGATACAAGAAAACTGTTAAAATTCTTCAGAAACGTCACTTTTGAAGTGTTTTCTTGTACTTTTAAGCCAATCAGATACCCTACGGGCTCGGAAAGTGCAACGAAACCATCAAATTTTAGCTAGAAACTGTATTTTTGTCGATTTTTATTGAATTTGAACTATATTTCAACGTTTTTTGATGGTTCTGAGCCACCAAACACACTTAAAGCATGCAGAATCGACTCAGAATAGGAAAAGGAGACGTTTAGGTCAATTTTATGCATTCTGGCGTTCGTAGATACAAGAAAACTGTTAAAATTCTTCAGAAACGTCACTTTTGAAGTGTTTTCTTGTACTTTTAAGCCAATCAGATACCCTACGGGCTCGGAAAGTGCAACGAAACCATCAAATTTTAGATAGAAACTGTATTTTTGTCGATTTTTATTGAATTTGAACTATATTTCAACGTTTTTTGATGGTTCTGAGCCACCAAACACACTTAAAGCATGCAGAATCGACTCAGAATAGGAAAAGGAGACGTTTAGGCCAATTTTATGCATTCTGGCGTTCGTAGATACAAGAAAACTGTTAAAATTCTTCAGAAACGTCACTTTTGAAGTGTTTTCTTGTACTTTTAAGCCAATCAGATACCCTACGGGCTCGGAAAGTGCAACGAAACCATAAAATTTTAGCTAGAAACTGTATTTTTGTCGATTTTTATTGAATTTGAACTATATTTCAACGTTTTTTGATGATTCTGAGCCACCAAACACACTTAAAGCATTCAGAATCGACTCAGAATAGGAAAAGGAGAAGTTTAGGTCAATTTTATGCATTCTGGCGTTCGTAGATACAAGAAAACTGTTAAAATTCTTCAGAAACGTCACTTTTGAAGTGTTTTCTTGTACTTTTAAGCCAATCAGATACCCTACGGGCTCGGAAAGTGCAACGAAACCATCAAATTTTAGATAGAAACTGTATTTTTGTCGATTTTTATTGAATTTGAACTATATTTCAACGTTTTTTGATGGTTCTGAGCCACCAAACACACTTAAAGCATGCAGAATCGACTCAGAATAGGAAAAGGGGACGTTTAGGTCAATTTTATGCATTCTGGCGTTCGTAGATACAAGAAAACTGTTAAAATTCTTCAGAAACGTCACTTTTGAAGTGTTTTCTTGTACTTTTAAGCCAATCAGATACCCTACGGGCTCGGAAAGTGCAACGAAACCATCAAATTTTAGCTAGAAACTGTATTTTTGTCGATTTTTATTGAATTTGAACTATATTTCAACGTTTTTTGATGGTTCTGAGCCACCAAACACACTTAAAGCATGCAGAATCGACTCAGAATAGGAAAAGGAGAAGTTTAGGTCAATTTTATGCATTCTGGCGTTCGTAGATACAAGAAAACTGTTAAAATTCTTCAGAAACGTCACTTTTGAAGTGTTTTCTTGTACTTTTAAGCCAATCAGATACCCTACGGGCTCGGAAAGTGCAACGAAACCATCAAATTTTTGCTAGAAACTGTATTTTTGTCGATTTTTATTGAATTTGAACTATATTTCAACGTTTTTTGATGGTTCTGAGCCACCAAACACACTTAAAGCATGCAGAATCGACTCAGAATAGGAAAAGGAGACGTTTAGGTCAATTTTATGCATTCTGGCGTTCGTAGATACAAGAAAACTGTTAAAATTCTTCAGAAACGTCAATTTTGAAGTGTTTTCTTGTTCTTTTAAGCCAATCAGATACCCTACGGGCTCGGAAAGTGCAACGAAACCATCAAATTTTAGCTAGAAACTGTATTTTTGTCGATTTTTATTGAATTTGAACTATATTTCAACGTTTTTTGATGGTTCTGAGCCACCAAACACACTTAAAGCATGCAGAATCGACTCAGAATAGGAAAAGGAGACGTTTAGGTCAATTTTATGCATTCTGGCGTTCGTAGATACAAGAAAACTGTTAAAATTCTTCAGAAACGTCACTTTTGAAGTGTTTTCTTGTACTTTTAAGCCAATCAGATACCCTACGGGCTCGGAAAGTGCAACGAAACCATCAAATTTTAGCTAGAAACTGTATTTTTGTCGATTTTTATTGAATTTGAACTATATTTCAACGTTTTTTGATGGTTCTGAGCCACCAAACACACTTAAAGCATGCAGAATCGACTCAGAATAGGAAAAGGAGACGTTTAGGTCAATTTTATGCATTCTGGCGTTCGTAGATACAAGAAAACTGTTAAAATTCTTCAGAAACGTCACTTTTGAAGTGTTTTCTTGTACTTTTAAGCCAATCAGATACCCTACGGGCTCGGAAAGTGCAACGAAACCATCAAATTTTAGCTAGAAACTGTATTTTTGTCGATTTTTATTGAATTTGAACTATATTTCAACGTTTTTTGATGGTTCTGAGCCACCAAACACACTTAAAGCATGCAGAATCGACTCAGAATAGGAAAAGGAGACGTTTAGGTCAATTTTATGCATTCTGGCGTTCGTAGATACAAGAAAACTGTTAAAATTCTTCAGAAACGTCACTTTTGAAGTGTTTTCTTGTACTTTTAAGCCAATCAGATACCCTACGGGCTCGGAAAGTGCAACGAAACCATCAAATTTTAGCTAGAAACTGTATTTTTGTCGATTTTTATTGAATTTGAACTATATTTCAACGTTTTTTGATGGTTCTGAGCCACCAAACACACTTAAAGCATGCAGAATCGACTCAGAATAGGAAAAGGAGACGTTTAGGTCAATTTTATGCATTCTGGCGTTCGTAGATACAAGAAAACTGTTAAAATTCTTCAGAAACGTCACTTTTGAAGTGTTTTCTTGTACTTTTAAGCCAATCAGATACCCTACGGGCTCGGAAAGTGCAACGAAACCATCAAATTTTAGCTAAAAACTGTATTTTTGTCGATTTTTATTGAATTTGAACTATATTTCAACGTTTTTTGATGGTTTTGAGCCACCAAACACACTTAAAGCATGCAGAATCGACTCAGAATAGGAAAAGGAGACGTTTAGGTCAATTTTATGCATTCAGGCGTTCGTAGATACACGAAAACTGTTAAAATTCTTCAGAAACGTCACTTTTGAAGTGTTTTCTTGTACTTTTAAGCCAATCAGATACCCTACGGGCTCGGAAAGTGCAACGAAACCATCAAATTTTAGCTAGAAACTGTATTTTTGTCGATTTTTATTGAATTTGAACTATATTTCAACGTTTTTTGATGGTTCTGAGCCACCAAACACACTTAAAGCATGCAGAATCGACTCAGAATAGGAAAAGGAGACGTTTAGGTCAATTTCATGCATTCTGGCGTTCGTAGATACAAGAAAACTGTTAAAATTCTTCAGAAACGTCACTTTTGAAGTGTTTTCTTGTACTTTTAAGCCAATCAGATACCCTACGGGCTCGGAAAGTGCAACGAAACCATCAAATTTTAGCTAGAAACTGTATTTTTGTCGATTTTTATTGAATTTGAACTATATTTCAACGTTTTTTGATGGTTCTGAGCCACCAAACACACTTAAAGCATGCAGAATCGACTCAGAATAGGAAAAGGAGACGTTTAGGTCAATTTTATGCATTCTGGCGTTCGTAGATACAAGAAAACTGTTAAAATTCTTCAGGAACGTCACTTTTGAAGTGTTTTCTTGTACTTTTAAGCCAATCAGATACTCTACGGGCTCGGAAAGTGCAACGAAACCATCAAATTTTAGCTAGAAACTGTATTTTTGTCGATTTTTATTGAATTTGAACTATATTTCAACGTTTTTTGATGGTTCTGAGCCACCAAACACACTTAAAGCATGCAGAATCGACTCAGAATAGGAAAAGGAGACGTTTAGGTCAATTTTATGCATTCTGGAGTTCGTAGATACAAGAAAACTGTTAAAATTCTTCAGAAATGTCACTTTTGAAGTGTTTTCTTGTACTTTTAAGCCAATCAGATACCCTACGGGCTCGGAAAGTGCAACGAAACCATCAAATTTTAGCTAGAAACTGTACTTTTGTCGATTTTTATTGAATTTGAACTATTTTTCAACGTTTTTTGATGGTTCTGAGCCACCAAACACACTTAAAGCATGCAGAATCGACTCAGAATAGGAAAAGGAGACGTTTAGGTCAATTTTATGCATTCTGGCGTTCGTAGATACAAGAAAACTGTTAAAATTCTTCAGAAACGTCACTTTTGAAGTGTTTTCTTGTACTTTTAAGCCAATCAGATACCCTACGGGCTCGGAAAGTGCAACGAAACCATCAAATTTTAGCTAGAAACTGTATTTTTGTCGATTTTTATTGAATTTGAACTATATTTCAACGTTTTTTGATGGTTCTGAGCCACCAAACACACTTAAAGCATGCAGAATCGACTCAGAATAGGAAAAGGAGACGTTTAGGTCAATTTTATGCATTCTGGCGTTCGTAGATACAAGAAAACTGTTAAAATTCTTCAGAAACGTCACTTTTGAAGTGTTTTCTTGTACTTTTAAGCCAATCAGATACCCTACGGGCTCGGAAAGTGCAACGAAACCATCAAATTTTAGCTAGAAACAGTATTTTTGTCGATTTTTATTGAATTTGAGCTATATTTCAACGTTTTTTGATGGTTCTGAGCCACCAAACACACTTAAAGCATGCAGAATCGACTCAGAATAGGAAAAGGAGACGTTTAGGTCAATTTTATGCATTCTGGCGTTCGTAGATACAAGAAAACTGTTAAAATTCTTCAGAAACGTCACTTTTGAAGTGTTTTCTTGTACTTTTAAGCCAATCAGATACCCTACGGGCTCGGAAAGTGCAACGAAACCATCAAATTTTAGCTAGAAACAGTATTTTTGTCGATTTTTATTGAATTTGAACTATATTTCAACGTTTTTTGATGGTTCTGAGCCACCAAACACACTTAAAGCATGCAGAATCGACTCAGAATAGGAAAAGGAGACGTTTAGGTCAATTTTATGCATTCTGGCGTTCGTAGATACAAGAAAACTGTTAAAATTCTTCAGAAACGTCACTTTTGAAGTGTTTTCTTGTACTTTTAAGCCAATCAGATAACCTACGGGCTCGGAAAGTGCAACGAAACCATCAAATTTTAGCTAGAAACTGTATTTTTGTCGATTTTTATTGAATTTGAACTATATTTCAACGTTTTTTGATGGTTCTGAGCCACCAAACACACTTAAAGCATGCAGAATCGACTCAGAATAGGAAAAGGAGACGTTTAGGTCAATTTATGCATTCTGGCGTTCGTAGATACAAGAAAACTGTTAAAATTCTTCAGAAACGTCACTTTTGAAGTGTTTTCTTGTACTTTTAAGCCAATCAGATTCCCTACGGGCTCGGAAAGTGCAACGAAACCATCAAATTTTAGGTAGAAACTGTACTTTTTTCGATTTTTATTGAATTTGAACTATATTTCAACGTTTTTTGATGGTTCTGAGCCACCAAACACACTTAAAGCATGCAGAATCGACTCAGAATAGGAAAAGGAGACGTTTAGGTCAATTTTATGCATTCTGGCGTTCGTAGATACAAGAAAACTGTTAAAATTCTTCAGAAACGTCACTTTTGAAGTGTTTTCTTGTACTTTTAAGCCAATCAGATACCCTACGGGCTCGGAAAGTGCAACGAAACCATCAAATTTTAGCTAGAAACTGTATTTTTGTCGATTTTTATTGAATTTGAACTATATTTCAACGTTTTTTGATGGTTCTGAGCCACCAAACACACTTAAAGCATGCAGAATCGACTCAGAATAGGAAAAGGAGACGTTTAGGTCAATTTTATGCATTCTGGCGTTCGTAGATACAAGAAAACTGTTAAAATTCTTCAGAAACGTCACTTTTGAAGTGTTTTCTTGTACTTTTAAGCCAATCAGATACCCTACGGGCTCGGAAAGTGCAACGGAACCATCAAATTTTAGCTAGAAACTGTATTTTTGTCGATTTTTATTGAATTTGAACTATATTTCAACGTTTTTTGATGGTTCTGAGCCACCAAACACACTTAAAGCATGCAGAATCGACTCAGAATAGGAAAAGGAGACGTTTAGGTCAATTTTATGCATTCTGGCGTTCGTAGATACAAGAAAACTGTTAAAATTCTTCAGAAACGTCACTTTTGAAGTGTTTTCTTGTACTTTTAAGCCAATCAGATACCCTACGGGCTCGGAAAGTGCAACGAAACCATCAAATTTTAGCTAGAAACTGTATTTTTGTCGATTTTTATTGAATTTGAACTATATTTCAACGTTTTTTGATGGTTCTGAGCCACCAAACACACTTAAAGCATGCAGAATCGACTCAGAATAGGAAAAGGAGACGTTTAGGTCTATTTTATGCATTCTGGCGTTCGTAGATACAAGAAAACTGTTAAAATTCTTCAGAAACGTCACTTTTGAAGTGTTTTCTTGTACTTTTAAGCCAATCAGATACCCTACGGGCTCGGAAAGTGCAACGAAACCATCAAATTTTAGCTAGAAACTGTATTTTTGTCGATTTTTATTGAATTTGAACTATATTTCAAAGTTTTTTGATGGTTCTGAGCCACCAAACACACTTAAAGCATGCAGAATCGACTCAGAATAGGAAAAGGAGACGTTTAGGTCAATTTTATGCATTCTGGCGTTCGTAGATACAAGAAAACTGTTAAAATTCTTCAGAAACGTCACTTTTGAAGTGTTTTCTTGTACTTTTAAGCCATTCAGATACCCAACGGGCTCGGAAAGTGCAACGAAACCATCAAATTTTAGCTAGAAACTGTATTTTTGTCGATTTTTATTGAATTTGAACTATATTTCAACGTTTTTTGATGGTTCTGAGCCACCAAACACACTTAAAGCATGCAGAATCGACTCAGAATAGGAAAAGGAGACGTTTAGGTCAATTTTATGCATTCTGGCGTTCGTAGATACAAGAAAACTGTTAAAATTCTTCAGAAACGTCACTTTTGAAGTGTTTTCTTGTACTTTTAAGCCAATCAGATACCCTACGGGCTCGGAAAGTGCAACGAAACCATCAAATTTTAGCTAGAAACTGTATTTTTGTCGATTTTTATTGAATTTGAACTATATTTCAACGTTTTTTGATGGTTCTGAGCCACCAAACACACTTAAAGCATGCAGAATCGACTCAGAATAGGAAAAGGAGACGTTTAGGTCAATTTTATGCATTCTGGCGTTCGTAGATACAAGAAAACTGTTAAAATTCTTCAGAAACGTCACTTTTGAAGTGTTTTCTTGTACTTTTAAGCCAATCAGATACCCTACGGGCTCGGAAAGTGCAACGAAACCATCAAATTTTAGCTAGAAACTGTATTTTTGTCGATTTTTATTGAATTTGAACTATATTTCAACGTTTTTTGATGGTTCTGAGCCACCAAACACACTTAAAGCATGCAGAATCGACTCAGAATAAGAAAAGGAGACGTTTAGGTCAATTTTATGCATTCTGGCGTTCGTAGATACAAGAAAACTGTTAAAATTCTTCAGAAACGTCACTTTTGAAGTGTTTTCTTGTACTTTTAAGCCAATCAGATACCCTACGGGCTCGGAAAGTGCAACGAAACCATCAAATTTTAGCTAGAAACTGTATTTGTGTCGATTTTTATTGAATTTGAACTATATTTCAACGTTATTTGATGGTTCTGAGCCACCAAACACACTTAAAGCATGCAGAATCGACTCAGAATAGGAAAAGGAGACGTTTAGGTCAATTTTATGCATTCTGGCGTTCGTAGATTCAAGAAAACTGTTAAAATTCTTCAGAAACGTCACTTTTGAAGTGTTTTCTTGTACTTTTAAGCCAATCAGATACCCTACGGGCTCGGAAAGTGCAACGAAGCCATCAAATTTTAGCTAGAAACTGTATTTTTGTCGATTTTTATTGAATTTGAACTATATTTCAACGTTTTTTGATGGTTCTCAGCCACCAAACACACTTAAAGCATGAAGAATCGACTCAGAATAGGAAAAGGAGAAGTTTAGGTCAATTTTATGCATTCTGGCGTTCGTAGATACAAGAAAACTGTTAAAATTCTTCAGAAACGTCACTTTTGAAGTGTTTTCTTGTACTTTTAAGCCAATCAGATACCCAACGGGCTCGGAAAGTGCAACGAAACCATCAAATTTTAGCTAGAAACTGTATTTTTGTCGATTTTTATTGAATTTGAACTATATTTCAACGTTTTTTGATGGTTCTGAGCCACCAAACACACTTAAAGCATGCAGAATCGACTCAGAATAGGAAAAGGAGACGTTTAGGTCAATTTTATGCATTCTGGCGTTCGTAGATACAAGAAAACTGTTAAAATTCTTCAGAAACGTCACTTTTGAAGTGTTTTCTTGTACTTTTAAGCCAATCAGATACCCTACGGGCTCGGAAAGTGCAACGAAACCATCAAATTTTAGCTAGAAACTGTATTTTTGTCGATTTTTATTGAATTTGAACTATATTTCAACGTTTGTTGATGGTTCTGAGCCACCAAACACACTTAAAGCATGCAGAATCGACTCAGAATAGGAAAAGGAGACGTTTAGGTCAATTTTATGCATTCTGGCGTTCGTAGATACAAGAAAACTGTTAAAATTCTTCAGAAACGTCACTTTTGAAGTGTTTTCTTGTACTTTTAAGCCAATCAGATACCCTACGGGCTCGGAAAGTGCAACGAAACCATCAAATTTTAGCTAGAAACTGTATTTTTGTCGATTTTTATTGAATTTGAACTATATTTCAACGTTTTTTGATGGTTCTGAGCCACCAAACACACTTAAAGCATGCAGAATCGACTCAGAATAGGAAAAGGAGACGTTTAGGTCAATTTTATGCATTCTGGCGTTCGTAGATACAAGAAAACTGTTAAAATTCTTCAGAAACGTCACTTTTGAAGTGTTTTCTTGTACTTTTAAGCCAATCAGATACCCTACGGGCTCGGAAAGTGCAACGAAACCATCAAATTTTACCTAGAAACTGTATTTTTGTCGATTTTTATTGAATTTGAACTATATTTCAACGTTTTTTGATGGTTCTGAGCCACCAAACACACTTAAAGCATGCAGAATCGACTCAGAATAGGAAAAGGAGACGTTTAGGTCAATTTTATGCATTCTGGCGTTCGTAGATACAAGAAAACTGTTAAAATTCTTCAGAAACGTCACTTTTGAAGTGTTTTCTTGTACTTTTAACCCAATCAGATACCCTACGGGCTCGGAAAGTGCAACGAAACCATCAAATTTTAGCTAGAAACTGTATTTTTGTTGATTTTTATTGAATTTGAACTATATTTCAACGTTTTTTGATGGTTCTGAGCCACCAAACACACTTAAAGCATGCAGAATCGACTCAGAATAGGAAAAGGAGACGTTTAGGTCAATTTTATGCATTCTGGCGTTCGTAGATACAAGAAAACTGTTAAAATTCTTCAGAAACGTCACTTTTGAAGTGTTTTCTTGTACTTTTAAGCCAATCAGATACCCTACGGGCTCGGAAAGTGCAACGAAACCATCAAATTTTAGCTAGAAACTGTATTTTTGTCGATTTTTATTGAATTTGAACTATATTTCAACGTTTTTTGATGGTTCTGAGCCACCAAACACACTTAAAGCATGCAGAATCGACTCAGAATAGGAAAAGGAGACGTTTAGGTCAATTTTATGCATTCTGGCGTTCGTAGATACAAGAAAACTGTTAAAATTCTTCAGAAACGTCACTTTTGAAGTGTTTTCTTGTACTTTTAAGCCAATCAGATACCCTACGGGCTCGGAAAGTGCAACGAAACCATCAAATTTTAGCTAGAAACTGTATTTTTGTCGATTTTTATTGAATTTGAACTATATTTCAACGTTTTTTGATGGTTCTGAGCCACCAAAAACACTTAAAGCATGCAGAATCGACTCAGAATAGGAAAAGGAGACGTTTAGGTCAATTTTATGCATTCTGGCGTTCGTAGATACAAGAAAACTGTTAAAATTCTTCAGAAACGTCACTTTTGAAGTGTTTTCTTGTACTTTTAAGCCAATCAGATACCCTACGGGCTCGGAAAGTGCAACGAAACCATCAAATTTTAGCTAGAAACTGTATTTTTGTCGATTTTTATTGAATTTGAACTATATTTCAACGTTTTTTGATGGTTCTGAGCCACCAAACACACTTAAAGCATGCAGAATCGACTCAGAATAGGAAAAGGAGACGTTTAGGTCAATTTTATGCATTCTGGCGTTCGTAGATGCAAGAAAACTGTTAAAATTCTTCAGAAACGTCACTTTTGAAGTGTTTTCTTGTACTTTTAAGCCAATCAGATACCCTACGGGCTCGGAAAGTGCAACGAAACCATCAAATTTTAGCTAGAAACTGTATTTTTGTCGATTTTTATTGAATTTGAACTATATTTCAACGTTTTTTGATGGTTCTGAGCCACCAAACACACTTAAAGCATGCAGAATCGACTCAGAATAGGAAAAGGAGACGTTTAGGTCAATTTTATGCATTCTGGCGTTCGTAGATACAAGAAAACTGTTAAAATTCTTCAGAAACGTCACTTTTGAAGTGTTTTCTTGTACTTTTAAGCCAATCAGATACCCTACGGACTCGGAAAGTGCAACGAAACCATCAAATTTTAGCTAGAAACTGTATTTTTGTCGATTTTTATTGAATTTGAACTATATTTCAACGTTTTTTGATGGTTCTGAGCCACCAAACACACTTAAAGCATGCAGAATCGACTCAGAATAGGAAAAGGAGACGTTTAGGTCAATTTTATGCATTCTGGCGTTCGTAGATACAAGAAAACTGTTAAAATTCTTCAGAAACGTCACTTTTGAAGTGTTTTCTTGTACTTTTAAGCCAATCAGATACCCTACGGGCTCGGAAAGTGCAACGAAACCATCAAATTTTAGCTAGAAACTGTATTTTTGTCGATTTTTATTGAATTTGAACTATATTTCAACGTTTTTTGATGGTTCTGAGCCACCAAACACACTTAAAGCATGCAGAATCGACTCAGAATAGGAAAAGGAGACGTTTAGGTCAATTTTATGCATTCTGGCGTTCGTAGATACAAGAAAACTGTTAAAATTCTTCAGAAACGTCACTTTTGAAGTGTTTTCTTGTACTTTTAAGCCAATCAGATACCCTACGGGCTCGGAAAGTGCAACGAAACCATCAAATTTTAGCTAGAAACTGTATTTTTGTCGATTTTCATTGAATTTGAACTATATTTCAACGTTTTTTGATGGTTCTGAGCCACCAAACACACTTAAAGCATGCAGAATCGACTCAGAATAGGAAAAGGAGACGTTTAGGTCAATTTTATGCATTCTGGCGTTCGTAGATACAAGAAAACTGTTAAAATTCTTTAGAAACGTCACTTTTGAAATGTTTTCTTGTACTTTTAAGCCAATCAGATACCCAACGGGCTCGGAAAGTGCAACGAAACCATCAAATTTTAGCTAGAAACTGTATTTTTGTCGATTTTTATTGAATTTGAACTATATTTCAACGTTTTTTGATGGTTCTGAGCCACCAAACACACTTAAAGCATGCAGAATCGACTCAGAATAGGAAAAGGAGACGTTTAGGTCAATTTTATGCATTCTGGCGTTCGTAGATACAAGAAAACTGTTAAAATTCTTCAGAAACGTCACTTTTGAAGTGTTTTCTTGTACTTTTAAGCCAATCAGATACCCTACGGGCTCGGAAAGTGCAACGAAACCATCAAATTTTAGCTAGAAACTGTATTTTTGTCGATTTTTATTGAATTTGAACTATATTTCAACGTTTTTTGATGGTTCTGAGCCACCAAACACACTTAAAGCATGCAGAATCGACTCAGAATAGGAAAAGGAGACGTTTAGGTCAATTTTATGCATTCTGGCGTTCGTAGATACAAGAAAACTGTTAAAATTCTTCAGAAACGTCACTTTTGAAGTGTTTTCTTGTACTTTTAAGCTAATCAGATACCCTACGGTCTCGGAAAGTGCAACGAAACCATCAAATTTTAGCTAGAAACTGTATTTTTGTCGATTTTTATTGAATTTGAACAATATTTCAACGTTTTTTGATGATTCTGAGCCACCAAACACACTTAAAGCATGCAGAATCGACTCAGAATAGGAAAAGGAGACGTTTAGGTCAATTTTATGCATTCTGGCGTTCGTAGATACAAGAAAACTGTTAAAATTCTTCAGAAACGTCACTTTTGAAGTGTTTTCTTGTACTTTTAAGCCAATCAGATACCCTACGGGCTCGGAAAGTGCAACGAAACCATCAAATTTTAGCTAGAAACTGTATTTTTGTCGATTTTTATTGAATTTGAACTATATTTCAACGTTTTTTGATGGTTCTGAGCCACCAAACACAGTTAAAGCATGCAGAATCGACTCAGAATAGGAAAAGGAGAGGTTTAGGTCAATTTTATGCATTCTGGCGTTCGTAGATACAAGAAAACTGTTAAAATTCTTCAGAAACGTCACTTTTGAAGTGTTTTCTTGTACTTTTAAGCCAATCAGATACCCTACGGGCTCGGAAAGTGCAACGAAACCATCAAATTTTTGCTAGAAACTGTATTTTTGTCGATTTTTATTGAATTTGAACTATATTTCAACGTTTTTTGATGGTTCTGAGCCACCAAACACACTTAAAGCATGCAGAATCGACTCAGAATAGGAAAAGGAGACGTTTAGGTCAATTTTATGCATTCTGGCGTTCGTAGATACAAGAAAACTGTTAAAATTCTTCAGAAACGTCACTTTTGAAGTGTTTTCTTGTACTTTTAAGCCAATCAGATACCCTACGGGCTCGGAAAGTGCAACGAAACCATCAAATTTTAGCTAGAAACTGTATTTTTGTCGATTTTTATTGAATTTGAACTATATTTCAACGTTTTTTGATGGTTCTGAGCCACCAAACACACTTAAAGCATGCAGAATCGACTCAGAATAGGAAAAGGAGACGTTTAGGTCAATTTTATGCATTCTGGCGTTCGTAGATACAAGAAAACTGTTAAAATTCTTTAGAAACGTCACTTTTGAAATGTTTTCTTGTACTTTTAAGCCAATCAGATACCCGACGGGCTCGGAAAGTGCAACGAAACCATCAAATTTTAGCTAGAAACTGTATTTTTGTCGATTTTTATTGAATTTGAACTATATTTCAACGTTTTTTGATGGTTCTGAGCCACCAAACACACTTAAAGCATGCAGAATCGACTCAGAATAGGAAAAGGAGACGTTTAGGTCAATTTTATGCATTCTGGCGTTCGTAGATACAAGAAAACTGTTAAAATTCTTCAGAAACGTCACTTTTGAAGTGTTTTCTTGTACTTTTAAGCCAATCAGATACCCTACGGGCTCGGAAAGTGCAACGAAACCATCAAATTTTAGCTAGAAACTGTATTTTTGTCGATTTTTATTGAATTTGAACTATATTTCAACGTTTTTTGATGGTTCTGAGCCACCAAACACACTTAAAGCATGCAGAATCGACTCAGAATAGGAAAAGGAGACGTTTAGATCAATTTTATGCATTCTGGCGTTCGTAGATACAAGAAAACTGTTAAAATTCTTCAGAAACGTCACTTTTGAAGTGTTTTCTTGTACTTTTAAGCCAATCAGATACCCTACGGGCTCGGAAAGTGCAACGAAACCATCAAATTTTAGCTAGAAACTGTATTTTTGTCGATTTTTATTGAATTTGAACTATATTTCAACGTTTTTTGTTGGTTCTGAGCCACCAAACACACTTAAAGCATGCAGAATCGACTCAGAATAGGAAAAGGAGACGTTTAGGTCAATTTTATGCATTCTGGCGTTCGTAGATACAAGAAAACTGTTAAAATTCTTCAGAAACGTCACTTTTGAAGTGTTTTCTTGTACTTTTAAGCCAATCAGATACCCTACGGGCTCGGAAAGTGCAACGAAACCATCAAATTTTAGCTAGAAACTGTATTTTTGTCGATTTTTATTGAATTTGAACTATATTACAACGTTTTTTGATGGTTCTGAACCACCAAACACACTTAAAGCATGCAGAATCGACTCAGAATAGGAAAAGGAGACGTTTAGGTCAATTTTATGCATTCTGGCGTTCGTAGATACAAGAAAACTGTTAAAATTCTTCAGAAACGTCACTTTTGAAGTGTTTTCTTGTACTTTTAAGCCAATCAGATACCCTACGGGCTCGGAAAGTGCAACGAAACCATCAAATTTTAGCTAGAAACTGTATTTTTGTCGATTTTTATTGAATTTGAACTATATTTCAACGTTTTTTGATGGTTCTGAGCCACCAAACACACTTAAAGCATGCAGAATCGACTCAGAATAGGAAAAGGAGACGTTTAGGTCAATTTTATGCATTCTGGTGTTCGTAGATACAAGAAAACTGTTAAAATTCTTCAGAAACGTCACTTTTGAAGTGTTTTCTTGTACTTTTAAGCCAATCAGATACCCTACGGGCTCGGAAAGTGCAACGAAACCATCAAATTTTAGCTAGAAACTGTATTTTTGTCGATTTTTATTGAATTTGAACTATATTTCAACGTTTTTTGATGGTTCTGAGCCACCAAACACACTTAAAGCATGCAGAATCGACTCAGAATAGGAAAAGGAGACGTTTAGGTCAATTTTATGCATTCTGGCGTTCGTAGATACAAGAAAACTGTTAAAATTCTTCAGAAACGTCACTTTTGAAGTGTTTTCTTGTACTTTTAAGCCAATCAGATACCCTACGGGCTCGGAAAGTGCAACGAAACCATCAAATTTTAGCTAGAAACTGTATTTTTGTCGATTTTTATTGAATTTGAAATATTTCAACGTTTTTTGATGGTTCTGAGCCACCAAACACACTTAAAGCATGCAGAATCCACTCAGAATAGGAAAAGGAGACGTTTAGGTCAATTTTATGCATTCTGGCGTTCGTAGATACAAGAAAGCTGTTAAAATTCTTCAGAAACGTCACTTTTGAAGTGTTTTCTTGTACTTTTAAGCCAATCAGATACCCAACGGGCTCGGAAAGTGCAACGAAACCATCAAATTTTAGCTAGAAACTGTATTTTTGTCGATTTTTATTGAATTTGAACTATATTTCAACGTTTTTTGATGGTTCTGAGCCACCAAACACACTTAAAGCATGCAGAATCGACTCAGAATAGGAAAAGGAGACGTTTAGGTCAATTTTATGCATTCTGGCGTTCGTAGATACAAGAAAACTGTTAAAATTCTTCAGAAACGTCACTTTTGAAATGTTTTCTTGTACTTTTAAGCCAATCAGATACCCAACGGGCTCGGAAAGTGCAACGAAACCATCAAATTTTAGCTAGAAACTGTATTTTTGTCGATTTTTATTGAATTTGAACTATATTTCAACGTTTTTTGATGGTTCTGAGCCACCAAACACACTTAAAGCATGCAGAATCGACTCAGAATAGGAAAAGGAGACGTTTAGGTCAATTTTATGCATTCTGGCGTTCGTAGATACAAGAAAACTGTTAAAATTCTTCAGAAACGTCACTTTTGAAGTGTTTTCTTGTACTTTTAAGCCAATCAGATACCCTACGGGCTCGGAAAGTGCAACGAAACCATCAAATTTTAGCTAGAAACTGTATTTTTGTCGATTTTTATTGAATTTGAACTATATTTCAACGTTTTTTGATGGTTCTGAGCCACCAAACACACTTAAAGCATGCAGAATCGACTCAGAATAGGAAAAGGAGACGTTTAGGTCAATTTTATGCATTCTGGCGTTCGTAGATACAAGAAAACTGTTAAAATTCTTCAGAAACATCACTTTTGAAGTGTTTTCTTGTACTTTTAAGCCAATCAGATACCCTACGGGCTCGGAAAGTGCAACGAAACCATCAAATTTTAGCTAGAAACTGTATTTTTGTCGATTTTTATTGAATTTGAACTATATTTCAACGTTTTTTGATGGTTCTGAGCCACCAAACACACTTAAAGCATGCAGAATCGACTCAGAATAGGAAAAGGAGACGTTTAGGTCAATTTTAGGCATTCTGGCGTTCGTAGATACAAGAAAACTGTTAAAATTCTTCAGAAACGTCACTTTTGAAGTGTTTTCTTGTACTTTTAAGCCAATCAGATACCCTACGGGCTCGGAAAGTGCAACGAAACCATCAAATTTTAGCTAGAAACTGTATTTTTGTCGATTTTTATTGAATTTGAACTATATTTCAACGTTTTTTGATGGTTCTGAGCCACCAAACACTCTTAAAGCATGTAGAATCGACTCAGAATAGGAAAAGGAGACGTTTAGGTCAATTTTATGCATTCTGGCGTTCGTAGATACAAGAAAACTGTTAAAATTCTTCAGAAACGTCACTTTTGAAGTGTTTTCTTGTACTTTTAAGCCAATCAGATACCCAACGGGCTCGGAAAGTGCAACGAAACCATCAAATTTTAGCTAGAAACTGTATTTTTGTGGATTTTTATTGAATTTGAACTATATTTCAACGTTTTTTGATGGTTCTGAGCCACCAAACACACTTAAAGCATGCAGAATCGACTCAGAATAGGAAAAGGAGACGTTTAGGTCAATTTTATGCATTCTGGCGTTCGTAGATACAAGAAAACTGTTAAAATTCTTCAGAAACGTCACTTTTGAAGTGTTTTCTTGTACTTTTAAGCCAATCTGATACCCTACGGGCTCGGAAAGTGCAACGAAACCATCAAATTTTAGCTAGAAACTGTATTTTTGTCGATTTTTATTGAATTTGAACTATATTTCAACGTTTTTTGATGGTTCTGAGCCACCAAACACACTTAAAGCATGCAGAATCGACTCAGAATAGGAAAAGGAGACGTTTAGGTCAATTTTATGCATTCTGGCGTTCGTAGATACAAGAAAACTGTTAAAATTCTTCAGAAACGTCACTTTTGAAGTGTTTTCTTGTACTTTTAAGCCAATCAGATACCCTACGGGCTCGGAAAGTGCAACGAAACCATCAAATTTTAGCTAGAAACTGTATTTTTGTCGATTTTTATTGAATTTGAACTATATTTCAACGTTTTTTGATGGTTCTGAGCCACCAAACACACTTAAAGCATGCAGAATCGACTCAGAATAGGAAAAGGAGACGTTTAGGTCAATTTTATGCATTCTGGCGTTCGTAGATACAAGAAAACTGTTAAAATTCTTCAGAAACGTCACTTTTGAAGTGTTTTCTTGTACTTTTAAGCCAATCAGATACCCTACGGGCTCGGAAAGTGCAACGAAACCATCAAATTTTAGCTAGAAACTGTATTTTTGTCGATTTTTATTGAATTTGAACTATATTTCAAAGTTTTTTGATGGTTCTGAGCCACCAAACACACTTAAAGCATGCAGAATCGACTCAGAATAGGAAAAGGAGACGTTTAGGTCAATTTTATGCATTCTGGCGTTCGTAGATACAAGAAAACTGTTAAAATTCTTCAGAAACGTCACTTTTGAAGTGTTTTCTTGTACTTTTAAGCCAATCAGATACCCTACGGGCTCGGAAAGTGCAACGAAACCATCAAATTTTAGCTAGAAACTGTATTTTTGTCGATTTTTATTGAATTTGAACTATATTTCAAAGTTTTTTGATGGTTCTGAGCCACCAAACACACTTAAAGCATGCAGAATCGACTCAGAATAGGAAAAGGAGACGTTTAGGTCAATTTTATGCATTCTGGCGTTCGTAGATACAAGAAAACTGTTAAAATTCTTCAGAAACGTCACTTTTGAAGTGTTTTCTTGTACTTTTAAGCCAATCAGATACCCTACGGGCTCGGAAAGTGCAACGAAACCATCAAATTTTAGCTAGAAACTGTATTTTTGTCGATTTTTATTGAATTTGAACTATATTTCAACGTTTTTTGATGGTTCTGAGCCACCAAACACACTTAAAGCATGCAGAATCGACTCAGAATAGGAAAAGGAGACGTTTAGGCCAATTTTATGCA
>NW_026973031.1:0-37671 GCF_036711695.1 Zophobas morio | reverse complement strand
ATTCTGGCGTTCGTAGATACAAGAAAACTGTTAAAATTCTTCAGAAACGTCACTTTTGAAGTGTTTTCTTGTACTTTTAAGCCAATCAGATACCCTACGGGCTCGGAAAGTGCAACGAAACCATCAAATTTTAGCTAGAAACTGTATTTTTGTCGATTTTTATTGAGTTTGAACTATATTTCAACGTTTTTTGATGGTTCTGAGCCACCAAACACACTTAAAGCATGCAGAATCGACTCAGAATAGGAAAAGGAGACGTTTAGGTCAATTTTATGCATTCTGGCGTTCGTAGATACAAGAAAACTGTTAAAATTCTTCAGAAACGTCACTTTTGAAGTGTTTTCTTGTACTTTTAAGCCAATCAGATACCCAACGGGCTCGGAAAGTGCAACGAAACCATCAAATTTTAGCTAGAAACTGTATTTTTGTCGATTTTTATTGAATTTGAACTATATTTCAACGTTTTTTGATGGTTCTGAGCCACCAAACACACTTAAAGCATGCAGAATCGACTCAGAATAGGAAAAGGAGACGTTTAGGTCAATTTTATGCATTCTGGCGTTCGTAGATACAAGAAAACTGTTAAAATTCTTCAGAAACGTCACTTTTGAAGTGTTTTCTTGTACTTTTAAGCCAATCAGATACCCTACGGGCTCCGAAAGTGCAACGAAACCATCAAATTTTAGCTAGAAACTGTATTTTTGTCGATTTTTATTGAATTTGAACTATATTTCAACGTTTTTTGATGGTTCTGAGCCACCAAACACAATTAAAGCATGCAGAATCGACTCAGAATAGGAAAAGGAGACGTTTAGGTCAATTTTATGCATTCTGGCGTTCGTAGATACAAGAAAACTGTTAAAATTCTTCAGAAACGTCACTTTTGAAGTGTTTTCTTGTACTTTTAAGCCAATCAGATACCCTACGGGCTCGGAAAGTGCAACGAAACCATCAAATTTTAGCTAGAAACTGTATTTTTGTCGATTTTTATTGAATTTGAACTAGATTTCAACGTTTTTTGATGGTTCTGAGCCACCAAACACACTTAAAGCATGCAGAATCGACTCAGAATAGGAAAAGGAGACGTTTAGGTCAATTTTATGCATTCTGGCGTTCGTAGATACAAGAAAACTGTTAAAATTCTTCAGAAACGTCACTTTTGAAGTGTTTTCTTGTACTTTTAAGCCAATCAGATACCCTACGGGCTCGGAAAGTGCAACGAAACCATCAAATTTTAGCTAGAAACTGTATTTTTGTCGATTTTTATTGAATTTGAACTATATTTCAACGTTTTTTGATGGTTCTGAGCCACCAAACACACTTAAAGCATGCAGAATCGACTCAGAATAGGAAAAGGAGAGGTTTAGGTCAATTTTATGCATTCTGGCGTTCGTAGATACAAGAAAACTGTTAAAATTCTTCAGAAACGTCACTTTTGAAGTGTTTTCTTGTACTTTTAAGCCAATCAGATACCCTACGGGCTCGGAAAGTGCAACGAAACCATCAAATTTTAGCTAGAAACTGTATTTTTGTCGATTTTTATTGAATTTGAACTATATTTCAACGTTTTTTGATGGTTCTGAGCCACCAAACACACTTAAAGCATGCAGAATCGACTCAGAATAGGAAAAGGAGACGTTTAGGTCAATTTTATGCATTCTGGCGTTCGTAGATACAAGAAAACTGTTAAAATTCTTCAGAAACGTCACTTTTGAAGTGTTTTCTTGTACTTTTAAGCCAATCAGATACCCTACGGGCTCGGAAAGTGCAACGAAACCATCAAATTTTAGCTAGAAACTGTATTTTTGTCGATTTTTATTGAGTTTGAACTATATTTCAACGTTTTTTGATGGTTCTGAGCCACCAAACACACTTAAAGCATGCAGAATCGACTCAGAATAGGAAAAGGAGACGTTTAGGTCAATTTTATGCATTCTGGCGTTCGTAGATACAAGAAAACTGTTAAAATTCTTCAGAAACGTCACTTTTGAAGTGTTTTCTTGTACTTTTAAGCCAATCAGATACCCTACGGGCTCGGAAAGTGCAACGAAACCATCAAATTTTAGCTAGAAACTGTATTTTTGTCGATTTTTATTGAATTTGAACTATATTTCAACGTTTTTTGATGGTTCTGAGCCACCAAACACACTTAAAGCATGCAGAATCGACTCAGAATAGGAAAAGGAGACGTTTAGGTCAATTTTATGCATTCTGGCGTTCGTAGATACAAGAAAACTGTTAAAATTCTTCAGAAACGTCACTTTTGAAGTGTTTTCTTGTACTTTTAAGCCAATCAGATACCCTACGGGCTCCGAAAGTGCAACGAAACCATCAAATTTTAGCTAGAAACTGTATTTTTGTCGATTTTTATTGAATTTGAACTATATTTCAACGTTTTTTGATGGTTCTGAGCCACCAAACACACTTAAAGCATGCAGAATCGACTCAGAATAGGAAAAGGAGACGTTTAGGTCAATTTTATGCATTCTGGCGTTCGTAGATACAAGAAAACTGTTAAAATTCTTCAGAAACGTCACTTTTGAAGTGTTTTCTTGTACTTTTAAGCCAATCAGATACCCTACGGGCTCGGAAAGTGCAACGAAACCATCAAATTTTAGCTAGAAACTGTATTTTTGTCGATTTTTATTGAATTTGAACTATATTTCAACGTTTTTTGATGGTTCTGAGCCACCAAACACACTTAAAGCATGCAGAATCGACTCAGAATACGAAAAGGAGACGTTTAGGTCAATTTTATGCATTCTGGCGTTCGTAGATACAAGAAAACTGTTAAAATTCTTCAGAAACGTCACTTTTGAAGTGTTTTCTTGTACTTTTAAGCCAATCAGATACCCTACGGGCTCGGAAAGTGCAACGAAACCATCAAATTTTAGCTAGAAACTGTATTTTTGTCGATTTTTATTGAATTTGAACTATATTTCAACGTTTTTTGATGGTTCTGAGCCACCAAACACACTTAAAGGATGCAGAATCGACTCAGAGTAGGAAAAGGAGACGTTTAGGTCAATTTTATGCATTCTGGCGTTGGTAGATACAAGAAAACTGTTAAAATTCTTCAGAAACGTCACTTTTGAAGTGTTTTCTTGTACTTTTAAGCCAATCAGATACCCTACGGGCTCGGAAAGTGCAACGAAATCATCAAATTTTAGCTAGAAACTGTATTTTTGTCGATTTTTATTGAATTTGAACTATATTTCAACGTTTTTTGATGGTTCTGAGCCACCAAACACACTTAAAGCATGCAGAATCGACTCAGAATAGGAAAAGGAGACGTTTAGGTCAATTTTATGCATTCTGGCGTTCGTAGATACAAGAAAACTGTTAAAATTCTTCAGAAACGTCACTTTTGAAGTGTTTTCTTGTACTTTTAAGCCAATCAGATACCCTACGGGCTCGGAAAGTGCAACGAAACCATCAAATTTTAGCTAGAAACTGTATTTTTGTCGATTTTTATTGAATTTGAACTATGTTTCAACGTTTTTTGATGGTTCTGAGCCACCAAACACACTTAAAGCATGCAGAATCGACTCAGAATAGGAAAAGGAGACGTTTAGGTCAATTTTATGCATTCTGGCGTTCGTAGATACAAGAAAACTGTTAAAATTCTTCAGAAACGTCACTTTTGAAGTGTTTTCTTGTACTTTTAAGCCAATCAGATACCCTACGGGCTCGGAAAGTGCAACGAAACCATCAAATTTTAGCTAGAAACTGTATTTTTGTCGATTTTTATTGAATTTGAACTATATTTCAACGTTTTTTGATGGTTCTGAGCCACCAAACACACTTAAAGCATGCAGAATCGACTCAGAATAGGAAAAAGAGACGTTTAGGTCAATTTTATGCATTCTGGCGTTCGTAGATACAAGAAAACTGTTAAAATTCTTCAGAAACGTCACTTTTGAAGTGTTTTCTTGTACTTTTAAGCCAATCAGATACCCTACGGGCTCGGAAAGTGCAACGAAACCATCAAATTTTAGCTAGAAACTGTATTTTTGTCGATTTTTATTGAATTTGAACTATATTTCAACGTTTTTTGATGGTTCTGAGCCACCAAACACACTTAAAGCATGCAGAATCGACTCAGAATAGGAAAAGGAGACGTTTAGGTCAATTTTATGCATTCTGGCGTTCGTAGATACAAGAAAACTGTTAAACTTCTTCAGAAACGTCACTTTTGAAGTGTTTTCTTGTACTTTTAAGCCAATCAGATACCCTACGGGCTCGGAAAGTGCAACGAAACCATCAAATTTTAGCTAGAAACTGTATTTTTGTCGATTTTTATTGAATTTGAACTATATTTCAACGTTTTTTGATGGTTCTGAGCCACCAAACACACTTAAAGCATGCAGAATCGACTCAGAATAGGAAAAGGAGACGTTTAGGTCAATTTTATGCATTCTGGCGTTCGTAGATACAAGAAAACTGTTAAAATTCTTCAGAAACGTCACTTTTGAAGTGTTTTCTTGTACTTTTAAGCCAATCAGATACCCTACGGGCTCGGAAAGTGCAACGAAACCATCAAATTTTAGCTAGAAACTGTATTTTTGTCGATTTTTATTGAATTTGAACTATATTTCAACGTTTTTTGATGGTTCTGAGCCACCAAACACACTTAAAACATGCAGAATCGACTCAGAATAGGAAAAGGAGACGTTTAGGTCAATTTTATGCATTCTGGCGTTCGTAGATACAAGAAAACTGTTAAAATTCTTCAGAAACGTCACTTTTGAAGTGTTTTCTTGTACTTTTAAGCCAATCAGATACCCAACGGGCTCGGAAAGTGCAACGAGACCATCAAATTTTAGCTAGAAACTGTATTTTTGTCGATTTTTATTGAATTTGAACTATATTTCAACGTTTTTTTATGGTTCTGAGCCACCAAACACACTTAAAGCATGCAGAATCGACTCAGAATAGGAAAAGGAGACGTTTAGGTCAATTTTATGCATTCTGGCGTTCGTAGATACAAGAAAACTGTTAAAATTCTTCAGAAACGTCACTTTTGAAGTGTTTTCTTGTACTTTTAAGCCAATCAGATACCCTACGGGCTCGGAAAGTGCAACGAAACCATCAAATTTTAGCTAGAAACTGTATTTTTGTCGATTTTTATTGAATTTGACCTATATTTCAACGTTTTTTGATGGTTCTGAGCCACCAAACACACTTAAAGCATGCAGAATCGACTCAGAATAGGAAAAGGAGACGTTTAGGTCAATTTTATGCATTCTGGCGTTCGTAGATACAAGAAAACTGTTAAGATTCTTCAGAAACGTCACTTTTGAAGTGTTTTCTTGTACTTTTAAGCCAATCAGATACCCTACGGGCTCGGAAAGTGCAACGAAACCATCAAATTTTAGCTAGAAACTGTATTTTTGTCGATTTTTATTGAATTTGAACTATATTTCAACGTTTTTTGATGGTTCTGAGCCACCAAACACACTTAAAGCATGCAGAATCGACTCAGAATAGGAAAAGGAGACGTTTAGGTCAATTTTATGCATTCTGGCGTTCGTAGATACAAGAAAACTGTTAAAATTCTTCAGAAACGTCACTTTTAAAGTGTTTTCTTGTACTTTTAAGCCAATCAGATACCCTACGGGCTCGGAAAGTGCAACGAAACCATCAAATTTTAGCTAGAAACTGTATTTTTGTCGATTTTTATTGAATTTGAACTATATTTCAACGTTTTTTGATGGTTCTGAGCCACCAAACACTCTTAAAGCATGCAGAATCGACTCAGAATAGGAAAAGGAGACGTTTAGGTCAATTTTATGCATTCTGGCGTTCGTAGATACAAGAAAACTGTTAAAATTCTTCAGAAACGTCACTTTTGAAGTGTTTTCTTGTACTTTTAAGCCAATCAGATACCCTACGGGCTCGGAAAGTGCAACGAAACCATCAAATTTTAGCTAGAAACTGTATTTTTGTCGATTTTTATTGAATTTGAACTATATTACAACGTTTTTTGATGGTTCTGAGCCACCAAACACACTTAAAGCATGCAGAATCGACTCAGAATAGGAAAAGGAGACGTTTAGGTCAATTTTATGCATGAACGCCAGAATGCATAAAATTGACCTAAACGTCTCCTTTTCCTATTCTGAGTCGATTCTGCATGCTTTAAGTGTGTTTGGTGGCTCAGAACCATCAAAAAACGTTGAAATATAGTTCAAATTCAATAAAAATCGACAAAAATACAGTTTCTAGCTAAAATTTGATGGTTTCGTTGCACTTTCCGAGCCCGTAGGGTATCTGATTGGCTTAAAAGTACAAGAAAACACTTCAAAAGTGACGTTTCTGAAGAATTTTAACAGTTTTCTTGTATCTACGAACGCCAGAATGCATAAAATTGACCTAAACGTCTCCTTTTCCTATTCTGAGTCGATTCTGCATGCTTTAAGTGTGTTTGGTGGCTCAGAACCATCAAAAAACGTTGAAATATAGTTCAAATTCAATAAAAATCGACAAAAATACAGTTTCTAGCTAAAATTTGATGGTTTCGTTGCACTTTCCGAGCCCGTAGGGTATCTGATTGGCTTAAAAGTACAAGAAAACACTTCAAAAGTGACGTTTCTGAAGAATTTTAACAGTTTTCTTGTATCTACGAACGCCAGAATGCATAAAATTGACCTAAACGTCTCCTTTTCCTATTCTGAGTCGATTCTGCATGCTTTAAGTGTGTTTGGTGGCTCAGAACCATCAAAAAACGTTGAAATATAGTTCAAATTCAATAAAAATCGACAAAAATACAGTTTCTAGCTAAAATTTGATGGTTTCGTTGCACTTTCCGAGCCCGTAGGGTATCTGATTGGCTTAAAAGTACAAGAAAACACTTCAAAAGTGACGTTTCTGAAGAATTTTAACAGTTTTCTTGTATCTACGAACGCCAGAATGCATAAAATTGACCTAAACGTCTCCTTTTCCTATTCTGAGTCGATTCTGCATGCTTTAAGTGTGTTTGGTGGCTCAGAACCATCAAAAAACGTTGAAATATAGTTCAAATTCAATAAAAATCGACAAAAATACAGTTTCTAGCTAAAATTTGATGGTTTCGTTGCACTTTCCGAGCCCGTAGGGTATCTGATTGGCTTAAAAGTACAAGAAAACACTTCAAAAGTGACGTTTCTGAAGAATTTTAACAGTTTTCTTGTATCTACGAACGCCAGAATGCATAAAATTGACCTAAACGTCTCCTTTTCCTATTCTGAGTCGATTCTGCATGGTTTAAGTGTGTTTGGTGGCTCAGAACCATCAAAAAACGTTGAAATCTAGTTCAAATTCAATAAAAATCGACAAAAATACAGTTTCTAGCTAAAATTTGATGGTTTCGTTGCACTTTCCGAGCCCGTAGGGTATCTGATTGGCTTAAAAGTACAAGAAAACACTTCAAAAGTGACGTTTCTGAAGAATTTTAACAGTTTTCTTGTATCTACGAACGCCAGAATGCATAAAATTGACCTAAACGTCTCCTTTTCCTATTCTGAGTCGATTCTGCATGGTTTAAGTGTGTTTGGTGGCTCAGAACCATCAAAAAATGTTGAAATCTAGTTCAAATTCAATAAAAATCGACAAAAATACAGTTTCTAGCTAAAATTTGATGGTTTCGTTGCACTTTCCGAGCCCGTAGGGTATCTGATTGGCTTAAAAGTACAAGAAAACACTTCAAAAGTGACGTTTCTGAAGAATTTTAACAGTTTTCTTGTATCTACGAACGCCAGAATGCATAAAATTGACCTAAACGTCTCCTTTTCCTATTCTGAGTCGATTCTGCATGCTTTAAGTGTGTTTGGTGGCTCAGAACCATCAAAAAACGTTGAAATATAGTTCAAATTCAATAAAAATCGACAAAAATACAGTTTCTAGCTAAAATTTGATGGTTTCGTTGCACTTTCCGAGCCCGTTGGGTATCTGATTGGCTTAAAAGTACAAGAAAACACTTCAAAAGTGACGTTTCTGAAGAATTTTAACAGTTTTCTTGTATCTACGAACGCCAGAATGCATAAATTGACCTAAACGTCTCCTTTTCCTATTCTGAGTCGATTCTGCATGCTTTAAGTGTGTTTGGTGGCTCAGAACCATCAAAAAACGTTGAAATATAGTTCAAATTCAATAAAAATCGACAAAAATACAGTTTCTAGCTAAAATTTGATGGTTTCGTTGCACTTTCCGAGCCCGTAGGGTATCTGATTGGCTTAAAAGTACAAGAAAACACTTCAAAAGTGACGTTTCTGAAGAATTTTAACAGTTTTCTTGTATCTACGAACGCCAGAATGCATAAAATTGACCTAAACGTCTCCTTTTCCTATTCTGAGTCGATTCTGCATGCTTTAAGTGTGTTTGGTGGCTCAGAACCATCAAAAAACGTTGAAATATAGTTCAAATTCAATAAAAATCGACAAAAATACAGTTTCTAGCTAAAATTTGATGGTTTCGTTGCACTTTCCGAGCCCGTAGGGTATCTGATTGGCTTAAAAGTACAAGAAAACACTTCAAAAGTGACGTTTCTGAAGAATTGTAACAGTTTTCTTGTATCTACGAACGCCAGAATGCATAAAATTGACCTAAACGTCTCCTTTTCCTATTCTGAGTCGATTCTGCATGCTTTAAGTGTGTTTGGTGGCTCAGAACCATCAAAAAACGTTGAAATATAGTTCAAATTCAATAAAAATCGACAAAAATACAGTTTCTAGCTAAAATTTGATGGTTTCGTTGCACTTTCCGAGCCCGTAGGGTATCTGACTGGCTTAAAAGTACAAGAAAACACTTCAAAAGTGACGTTTCTGAAGAATTTTAACAGTTTTCTTGTATCTACGAACGCCAGAATGCATAAAATTGACCTAAACGTCTCCTTTTCCTATTCTGAGTCGATTCTGCATGCTTTAAGTGTGTTTGGTGGCTCAGAACCATCAAAAAACGTTGAAATATAGTTCAAATTCAATAAAAATCGACAAAAATACAGTTTCTAGCTAAAATTTGATGGTTTCGTTGCACTTTCCGAGCCCGTAGGGTATCTGATTGGCTTAAAAGTCCAAGAAAACACTTCAAAAGTGACGTTTCTGAAGAATTTTAACAGTTTTCTTGTATCTACGAACGCCAGAATGCAAAAAATTGACCTAAACGTCTCCTTTTCCTATTCTGAGTCGATTCTGCATGCTTTAAGTGTGTTTGGTGGCTCAGAACCATCAAAAAACGTTGAAATATAGTTCAAATTCAATAAAAATCGACAAAAATACAGTTTCTAGCTAATATTTGATGGTTTCGTTGCACTTTCCGAGCACGTAGGGTATCTGATTGGCTTAAAAGTACAAGAAAACACTTCAAAAGTGACGTTTCTGAAGAATTTTAACAGTTTTCTTGTATCTACGAACGCCAGAATGCATAAAATTGACCTAAACGTCTCCTTTTCCTATTCTGAGTCGATTCTGCATGCTTTAAGTGTGTTTGGTGGCTCAGAACCATCAAAAAACGTTGAAATATAGTTCAAATTCAATAAAAATCGACAAAAATACAGTTTCTAGCTAAAATTTGATGGTTTCGTTGCACTTTCCGAGCCCGTAGGGTATCTGATTGGCTCAAAAGTACAAGAAAACACTTCAAAAGTGACGTTTCTGAAGAATTTTAACAGTTTTCTTGTATCTACGAACGCCAGAATGCATAAAATTGACCTAAACATCTCCTTTTCCTATTCTGAGTCGATTCTGCATGCTTTAAGTGTGTTTGGTGGCTCAGAACCATCAAAAAACGTTGAAATATAGTTCAAATTCAATAAAAATCGACAAAAATACAGTTTCTAGCTAAAATTTGATGGTTTCGTTGCACTTTCCGAGCCCGTAGGGTATCTGATTGGCTTAAAAGTACAAGAAAACACTTCAAAAGTGACGTTTCTGAAGAATTTTAACAGTTTTCTTGTATCTACGAACGCCAGAATGCATAAAATTGACCTAAACGTCTCCTTTTCCTATTCTGAGTCGATTCTGCATGCTTTAAGTGTGTTTGGTGGCTCAGAACCATCAAGAAACGTTGAAATATAGTTCAAATTCAATAAAAATCGACAAAAATACAGTTTCTAGCAAAAATTTGATGGTTTCGTTGCACTTTCCGAGCCCGTAGGGTATCTGATTGGCTTAAAAGTACAAGAAAACACTTCAAAAGTGACGTTTCTGAAGAATTTTAACAGTTTTCTTGTATCTACGAACGCCAGAATGCATAAAATTGACCTAAACGTCTCCTTTTCCTATTCTGAGTCGATTCTGCATGCTTTAAGTGTGTTTGGTGGCTCAGAACCATCAAAAAACGTTGAAATATAGTTCAAATTCAATAAAAATCGACAAAAATACAGTTTCTAGCTAAAATTTGATGGTTTCGTTGCACTTTCCGAGCCCGTAGGGTATCTGATTGGCTTAAAAGTACAAGAAAACACTTCAAAAGTGACGTTTCTGAAGAATTTTAACAGTTTTCTTGTATCTACGAACGCCAGAATGCATAAAATTGACCTAAACGTCTCCTTTTCCTATTCTGAGTCGATTCTGCATGCTTTAAGTGTGTTTGGTGGCTCAGAACCATCAAAAAACGTTGAAATATAGTTCAAATTCAATAAAAATCGACAAAAATACAGTTTCTAGCTAAAATTTGATGGTTTCGTTGCACTTTCCGAGCCCGTAGGGTATCTGATTGGCTTAAAAGTACAAGAAAACACTTCAAAAGTGACGTTTCTGAAGAATTTTAAGAGTTTTCTTGTATCTACGAACGCCAGAATGCATAAAATTGACCTAAACGTCTCCTTTTCCTATTCTGAGTCGATTCTGCATGCTTTAAGTGTGTTTGGTGGCTCAGAACCATCAAAAAACGTTGAAATATAGTTCAAATTCAATAAAAATCGACAAAAATACAGTTTCTAGCTAAAATTTGATGGTTTCGTTGCACTTTCCGAGCCCGTAGGGTATCTGATTGGCTTAAAAGTACAAGAAAACACTTCAAAAGTGACGTTTCTGAAGAATTTTAACAGTTTTCTTGTATCTACGAACGCCAGAATGCATAAAATTGACCTAAACGTCTCCTTTTCCTATTCTGAGTCGATTCTGCATGCTTTAAGTGTGTTTGGTGCTTCAGAACCATCAAAAAACGTTGAAATATAGTTCAAATTCAATAAAAATCGACAAAAATACAGTTTCTAGCTAAAATTTGATGGTTTCGTTGCACTTTCCGAGCCCGTAGGGTATCTGATTGGCTTAAAAGTACAAGAAAACACTTCAAAAGTGACGTTTCTGAAGAATTTTAACAGTTTTCTTGTATCTACGAACGCCAGAATGCATAAAATTGACCTAAACGTCTCCTTTTCCTATTCTGAGTCGATTCTGCATGCTTTAAGTGTGTTTGGTGGCTCAGAACCATCAAAAAACGTTGAAATATAGTTCAGATTCAATAAAAATCGACAAAAATACAGTTTCTAGCTAAAATTTGATGGTTTCGTTGCACTTTCCGAGCCCGTAGGGTATCTGATTGGCTTAAAAGTACAAGAAAACACTTCAAAAGTGACGTTTCTGAAGAATTTTAACAGTTTTCTTGTATCTACGAACGCCAGAATGCATAAAATTGACCTAAACGTCTCCTTTTCCTATTCTGAGTCGATTCTGCATGCTTTAAGTGTGTTTGGTGGCTCAGAACCATCAAAAAACGTTGAAATATAGTTCAAATTAAATAAAAATCGACAAAAATACAGTTTCTAGCTAAAATTTGATGGTTTCATTGCACTTTCCGACCCCGTAGGGTATCTGATTGGCTTAAAAGTACAAGAAAACACTTCAAAAGTGACGTTTCTGAAGAATTTTAACAGTTTTCTTGTATCTACGAACGCCAGAATGCATAAAATTGACCTAAACGTCTCCTTTTCCTATTCTGAGTCGATTCTGCATGCTTTAAGTGTGTTTGGTGGCTCAGAACCATCAAAAAACGTTGAAATATAGTTCAAATTCAATAAAAATCGACAAAAATACAGTTTCTAGCTAAAATTTGATGGTTTCGTTGCACTTTCCGAGACCGTATTGTATCTGATTGGCTTAAAAGTACAAGAAAACACTTCAAAAGTGACGTTTCTGAAGAATTTTAACAGTTTTCTTGTATCTACGAACGCCAGAATGCATAAAATTGACCTAAACGTCTCCTTTTCCAATTCTGAGTCGATTCTGCATGCTTTAAGTGTGTTTGGTGGCTCAGAACCATCAAAAAACGTTGAAATATAGTTCAAATTCAATAAAAATCGACAAAAATACAGTTTCTAGCTAAAATTTGATGGTTTCGTTGCACTTTCCGAGCCCGTAGGGTATCTGATTGGCTTAAAAGTACAAGAAAACACTTCAAAAGTGACGTTTCTGAAGAATTTTAACAGTTTTCTTGTATCTACGAACGCCAGAATGCATAAAATTGACCTAAACGTCTCCTTTTCCTCTTCTGAGTCGATTCTGCATGCTTTAAGTGTGTTTGGTGGCTCAGAACCATCAAAAAACGTTGAAATATAGTTCAAATTCAATAAAAATCGACAAAAATACAGTTTCTAGCTAAAATTTGATGGTTTCGTTGCACTTTCCGAGCCCGTAGGGTATCTGATTGGCTTAAAAGTACAAGAAAACACTTCAAAAGTGACGTTTCTGAAGAATTTTAACAGTTTTCTTGTATCTACGAACGCCAGAATGCATAAAATTGACCTAAACGTCTCCTTTTCCTATTCTGAGTCGATTCTGCATGCTTTAAGTGTGTTTGGTGGCTCAGAACCATCAAAAAACGTTGAAATATAGTTCAAATTAAATAAAAATCGACAAAAATACAGTTTCTAGCTAAAATTTGATGGTTTCGTTGCACTTTCCGAGCCCGTAGGGTATCTGATTGGCTTAAAAGTACAAGAAAACACTTCAAAAGTGACGTTTCTGAAGAATTTTAACAGTTTTCTTGTATCTACGAACGCCAGAATGCATAAAATTGACCTAAACGTCTCCTTTTCCTATTCTGAGTCGATTCTGCATGCTTTAAGTGTGTTTGGTGGCTCAGAACCATCAAAAAACGTTGAAATATAGTTCAAATTCAATAAAAATCGACAAAAATACAGTTTCTAGCTAAAATTTGATGGTTTCGTTGCACTTTCCGAGCCCGTAGGGTATCTGATTGGCTTAAAAGTACAAGAAAACACTTCAAAAGTGACGTTTCTGAAGAATTTTAACAGTTTTCTTGTATCTACGAACGCCAGAATGCATAAAATTGACCTAAACGTCTCCTTTTCCTATTCTGAGTCGATTCTGCATGCTTTAAGTGTGTTTGGTGGCTCAGAACCATCAAAAAACGTTGAAATATAGTTCAAATTCAATAAAAATCGACAAAAATACAGTTTCTAGCTAAAATTTGATGGTTTCGTTGCACTTTCCGAGCCCGTAGGGTATCTGATTGGCTTAAAAGTACAAGAAAACACTTCAAAAGTGACGTTTCTGAAGAATTTTAACAGTTTTCTTGTATCTACGAACGCCAGAATGCATAAAATTGACCTAAACGTCTCCTTTTCCTATTCTGAGTCGATTCTGCATGCTTTAAGTGTGTTTGGTGGCTCAGAACCATCAAAAAACGTTGAAATATAGTTCAAATTCAATAAAAATCGACAAAAATACAGTTTCTAGCTAAAATTTGATGGTTTCGTTGCACTTTCCGAGCCCGTAGGGTATCTGATTGGCTTAAAAGTACAAGAAAACACTTCAAAAGTGACGTTTCTGAAGAATTTTAACAGTTTTCTTGTATCTACGAACGCCAGAATGCATAAAATTGACCTAAACGTCTCCTTTTCCTATTCTGAGTCGATTCTGCATGCTTTAAGTGTGTTTGGTGGCTCAGAACCATCAAAAAACGTTGAAATATAGTTCAAATTCAATAAAAATCGACAAAAATACAGTTTCTAGCTAAAATTTGATGGTTTCGTTGCACTTTCCGAGCCCGTAGGGTATCTGATTGGCTTAAAAGTACAAGAAAACACTTCAAAAGTGACGTTTCTGAAGAATTTTAACAGTTTTCTTGTATCTACGAAAGCCAGAATGCATAAAATTGACCTAAACGTCTCCTTTTCCTATTCTGAGTCGATTCGGCATGCTTTAAGTGTGTTTGGTGGCTCAGAACCATCAAAAAACGTTGAAATATAGTTCAAATTCAATAAAAATCGACAAAAATACAGTTTCTAGCTATAATTTGATGGTTTAGTTGCACTTTCCGAGCCCGTAGGGTATCTGATTGGCTTAAAAGTACAAGAAAACACTTCAAAAGTGACGTTTCTGAAGAATTTTAACAGTTTTCTTGTATCTACGAACGCCAGAATGCATAAAATTGACCTAAACGTCTCCTTTTCCTATTCTGAGTCGATTCTGCATGCTTTAAGTGTGTTTGGTGGCTCAGAACCATCAAAAAACGTTGAAATATAGTTCAAATTCAATAAAAATCGACAAAAATACAGTTTCTAGCTAAAATTTGATGGTTTCGTTGCACTTTCCGAGCCCGTAGGGTATCTGATTGGCTTAAAAGTACAAGAAAACACTTCAAAAGTGACGTTTCTGAAGAATTTTAACAGTTTTCTTGTATCTACGAACGCCAGAATGCATAAAATTGACCTAAACGTCTCCTTTTCCTATTCTGAGTCGATTCTGCATGCTTTAAGTGTGTTTGGTGGCTCAGAACCATCAAAAAACGTTGAAATATAGTTCAAATTCAATAAAAATCGACAAAAATACAGTTTCTAGCTAAAATTTGATGGTTTCGTTGCACTTTCCGAGCCCATAGGGTATCTGATTGGCTTAAAAGTACAAGAAAACACTTCAAAAGTGACGTTTCTGAAGAATTTTAACAGTTTTCTTGTATCTACGAACGCCAGAATGCATAAAATTGACCTAAACGTCTCCTTTTCCTATTCTGAGTCGATTCTGCATGCTTTAAGTGTGTTTGGTGGCTCAGAACCATCAAAAAACGTTGAAATATAGTTCAAATTCAATAAAAATCGACAAAAATACAGTTTCTAGCTAAAATTTCATGGTTTCGTTGCACTTTCCGAGCCCGTCGGGTATCTGATTGGCTTAAAAGTACAAGAAAACACTTCAAAAGTGACGTTTCTGAAGAATTTTAACAGTTTTCTTGTATCTACGAACGCCAGAATGCATAAAATTGACCTAAACGTCTCCTTTTCCTATTCTGAGTCGATTCTGCATGCTTTAAGTGTGTTTGGTGGCTCAGAACCATCAAAAAACATTGAAATATAGTTCAAATTCAATAAAAATCGACAAAAATACAGTTTCTAGCTAAAATTTGATGGTTTCGTTGCACTTTCCGAGCCCGTAGGGTATCTGATTGGCTTAAAAGTACAAGAAAACACTTCAAAAGTGACGTTTCTGAAGAATTTTAACAGTTTTCTTGTATCTACGAACGCCAGAATGCATAAAATTGACCTAAACGTCTCCTTTTCCTATTCTGAGTCGATTCTGCATGCTTTAAGTGTGTTTGGTGGCTCAGAACCATCAAAAAACGTTGAAATATAGTTCAAATTCAATAAAAATCGACAAAAATACAGTTTCTAGCTATAATTTGATGGTTTAGTTGCACTTTCCGAGCCCGTAGGGTATCTGATTGGCTTAAAAGTACAAGAAAACACTTCAAAAGTGACGTTTCTGAAGAATTTTAACAGTTTTCTTGTATCTACGAACGCCAGAATGCATAAAATTGACCTAAACGTCTCCTTTTCCTATTCTGAGTCGATTCTGCATGCTTTAAGTGTGTTTGGTGGCTCAGAACCATCAAAAAACGTTGAAATATAGTTCAAATTCAATAAAAATCACAAAAATACAGTTTCTAGCTAAAATTTGATGGTTTCGTTGCACTTTCCGAGCCCGTAGGGTATCTGATTGGCTTAAAAGTACAAGAAAACACTTCAAAAGTGACGTTTCTGAAGAATTTTAACAGTTTTCTTGTATCTACGAACGCCAGAATGCATAAAATTGACCTAAACGTCTCCTTTTCCTATTCTGAGTCGATTCTGCATGCTTTAAGTGTGTTTGGTGGCTCAGAACCATCAAAAAACGTTGAAATATAGTTCAAATTCAATAAAAATCGACAAAAATACAGTTTCTAGCTAAAATTTGATGGTTTCGTTGCACGTTCCGAGCCCGTAGGGTATCTGATTGGCTTAAAAGTACAAGAAAACACTTCAAAAGTGACGTTTCTGAAGAATTTTAACAGTTTTCTTGTATCTACGAACGCCAGAATGCATAAAATTGACCTAAACGTCTCCTTTTCCTATTCTGAGTCGATTCTGCATGCTTTAAGTGTGTTTGGTGGCTCAGAACCATCAAAAAACGTTGAAATATAGTTCAAATTCAATAAAAATCGACAAAAATACAGTTTCTAGCTAAAATTTGATGGTTTCGTTGCACTTTCCGAGCCCGTAGGGTATCTGATTGGCTTAAAAGTACAAGAAAACACTTCAAAAGTGACGTTTCTGAAGAATTTTAACAGTTTTCTTGTATCTACGAACGCCAGAATGCATAAAATTGACCTAAACGTCTCCCTTTCCTATTCTGAGTCGATTCTGCATGCTTTAAGTGTGTTTGGTGGCTCAGAACCATCAAAAAACGTTGAAATATAGTTCAAATTCAATAAAAATCGACAAAAATACAGTTTCTAGCTAAAATTTGATGGTTTCGTTGCACTTTCCGAGCCCATAGGGTATCTGATTGGCTTAAAAGTACAAGAAAACACTTCAAAAGTGACGTTTCTGAAGAATTTTAACAGTTTTCTTGTATCTACGAACGCCAGAATGCATAAAATTGACCTAAACGTCTCCTTTTCCTATTCTGAGTCGATTCTGCATGCTTTAAGTGTGTTTGGTGGCTCAGAACCATCAAAAAACGTTGAAATATAGTTCAAATTCAATAAAAATCGACAAAAATACAGTTTCTAGCTAAAATTTCATGGTTTCGTTGCACTTTCCGAGCCCGTCGGGTATCTGATTGGCTTAAAAGTACAAGAAAACACTTCAAAAGTGACGTTTCTGAAGAATTTTAACAGTTTTCTTGTATCTACGAACGCCAGAATGCATAAAATTGACCTAAACGTCTCCTTTTCCTATTCTGAGTCGATTCTGCATGCTTTAAGTGTGTTTGGTGGCTCAGAACCATCAAAAAACGTTGAAATATAGTTCAAATTCAATAAAAATCGACAAAAATACAGTTTCTAGCTAAAATTTGATGGTTTCGTTGCACTTTCCGAGCCCGTAGGGTATCTGATTGGCTTAAAAGTACAAGAAAACACTTCAAAAGTGACGTTTCTGAAGAATTTTAACAGTTTTCTTGTATCTACGAACGCCAGAATGCATAAAATTGACCTAAACGTCTCCTTTTCCTATTCTGAGTCGATTCTGCATGCTTTAAGTGTGTTTGGTGGCTCAGAACCATCAAAAAACGTTGAAATATAGTTCAAATTCAATAAAAATCGACAAAAATACAGTTTCTAGCTAAAATTTGATGGTTTCGTTGCACTTTCCGAGCCCGTAGGGTATCTGATTGGCTTAAAAGTACAAGAAAACACTTCAAAAGTGACGTTTCTGAAGAATTTTAACAGTTTTCTTGTATCTACGAACGCCAGAATGCATAAAATTGACCTAAACGTCTCCTTTTCCTATTCTGAGTCGATTCTGCATGCTTTAAGTGTGTTTGGTGGCTCAGAACCATCAAAAAACGTTGAAATATAGTTCAAATTCAATAAAAATCGACAAAAATACAGTTTCTAGCTAAAATTTGATGGTTTCGTTGCACTTTCCGAGCCCGTAGGGTATCTGATTGGCTTAAAAGTACAAGAAAACACTTCAAAAGTGACGTTTCTGAAGAATTTTAACAGTTTTCTTGTATCTACGAACGCCAGAATGCATAAAATTGACCTAAACGTCTCCTTTTCCTATTCTGAGTCGATTCTGCATGCTTTAAGTGTGTTTGGTGGCTCAGAACCATCAAAAAACGTTGAAATATAGTTCAAATTCAATAAAAATCGACAAAAATACAGCTTCTAGCTAAAATTTGATGGTTTCGTTGCACTTTCCGAGCCCGTAGGGTATCTGATTGGCTTAAAAGTACAAGAAAACACTTCAAAAGTGACGTTTCTGAAGAATTTTAACAGTTTTCTTGTATCTACGAACGCCAGAATGCATAAAATTGACCTAAACGTCTCCTTTTCCTATTCTAAGTCGATTCTGCATGCTTTAAGTGTGTTTGGTGGCTCAGAACCATCAAAAAACGTTGAAATATAGTTCAAATTCAATAAAAATCGACAAAAATACAGTTTCTAGCTAAAATTTGATGGTTTCGTTGCACTTTCCGAGCCCGTCGGGTATCTGATTGGCTTAAAAGTACAAGAAAACACTTCAAAAGTGACGTTTCTGAAGAATTTTAACAGTTTTCTTGTATCTACGAACGCCAGAATGCATAAAATTGACCTAAACGTCTCCTTTTCCTATTCTGAGTCGATTCTGCATGCTTTAAGTGTGTTTGGTGGCTCAGAACCATCAAAAAACGTTTAAATATAGTTCAAATTCAATAAAAATCGACAAAAATACAGTTTCTAGCTAAAATTTGATGGTTTCGTTGCACTTTCCGAGCCCGTAGGGTATCTGATTGGCTTAAAAGTACAAGAAAACACTTCAAAAGTGACGTTTCTGAAGAATTTTAACAGTTTTCTTGTATCTACGAACGCCAGAATGCATAAAATTGACCTAAACGTCTCCTTTTCCTATTCTGAGTCGATTCTGCATGCTTTAAGTGTGTTTGGTGGCTCAGAACCATCAAAAAACGTTGAAATATAGTTCAAATTCAATAAAAATCGACAAAAATACAGTTTCTAGCTAAAATTTGATGGTTTCGTTGCACTTTCCGAGCCCGTAGGGTATCTGATTGGCTTAAAAGTACAAGAAAACACTTCAAAAGTGACGTTTCTGAAGAATTTTAACAGTTTTCTTGTATCTACGAACGCCAGAATGCATAAAATTGACCTAAACGTCTCCTTTTCCTATTCTGAGTCGATTCTGCATGCTTTAAGTGTGTTTGGTGGCTCAGAACCATCAAAAAACGTTGAAATATAGTTCAAATTCAATAAAAATCGACAAAAATACAGCTTCTAGCTAAAATTTGATGGTTTCGTTGCACTTTCCGAGCCCGTAGGGTATCTGATTGGCTTAAAAGTACAAGAAAACACTTCAAAAGTGACGTTTCTGAAGAATTTTAACAGTTTTCTTGTATCTACGAACGCCAGAATGCATAAAATTGACCTAAACGTCTCCTTTTCCTATTCTAAGTCGATTCTGCATGCTTTAAGTGTGTTTGGTGGCTCAGAACCATCAAAAAACGTTGAAATATAGTTCAAATTCAATAAAAATCGACAAAAATACAGTTTCTAGCTAAAATTTGATGGTTTCGTTGCACTTTCCGAGCCCGTTGGGTATCTGATTGGCTTAAAAGTACAAGAAAACACTTCAAAAGTGACGTTTCTGAAGAATTTTAACAGTTTTCTTGTATCTACGAACGCCAGAATGCATAAAATTGACCTAAACGTCTCCTTTTCCTATTCTGAGTCGATTCTGCATGCTTTAAGTGTGTTTGGTGGCTCAGAACCATCAAAAAACGTTTAAATATAGTTCAAATTCAATAAAAATCGACAAAAATACAGTTTCTAGCTAAAATTTGATGGTTTCGTTGCACTTTCCGAGCCCGTAGGGTATCTGATTGGCTTAAAAGTACAAGAAAACACTTCAAAAGTGACGTTTCTGAAGAATTTTAACAGTTTTCTTGTATCTACGAACGCCAGAATGCATAAAATTGACCTAAACGTCTCCTTTTCCTATTCTGAGTCGATTCTGCATGCTTTAAGTGTGTTTGGTGGCTCAGAACCATCAAAAAACGTTGAAATATAGTGCAAATTCAATAAAAATCGTCAAAAATACAGTTTCTAGCTAAAATTTGATGGTTTCGTTGCACTTTCCGAGCCCGTAGGGTATCTGATTGGCTTAAAAGTACAAGAAAACACTTCAAAAGTGACGTTTCTGAAGAATTTTAACAGTTTTCTTGTATCTACGAACGCCAGAATGCATAAAATTGACCTAAACGTCTCCTTTTCCTATTCTGAGTCGATTCTGCATGCTTTAAGTGTGTTTGGTGGCTCAGAACCATCAAAAAACGTTGAAATATAGTTCAAATTCAATAAAAATCGACAAAAATACAGTTTCTAGCTAAAATTTGATGGTTTCGTTGCACTTTCCGAGCCCGTAGGGTATCTGATTGGCTTAAAAGTACAAGAAAACACTTCAAAAGTGACGTTTCTGAAGAATTTTAACAGTTTTCTTGTATCTACGAACGCCAGAATGCATAAAATTGACCTAAACGTCTCCTTTTCCTATTCTGAGTCGATTCTGCATGCTTTAAGTGTGTTTGGTGGCTCAGAACCATCAAAAAACGTTGAAATATAGTTCAAATTCAATAAAAATCGACAAAAATACAGTTTCTAGCTAAAATTTGATGGTTTCGTTGCACTTTCCGAGCCCGTAGGGTATCTGATTGGCTTAAAAGTACAAGAAAACACTTCAAAAGTGACGTTTCTGAAGAATTTTAACAGTTTTCATGTATCTACGAACGCCAGAATGCATAAAATTGACCTAAACGTCTCCTTTTCCTATTCTGAGTCGATTCTGCATGCTTTAAGTGTGTTTGGTGGCTCAGAACCTTCAAAAAACGTTGAAATATAGTTCAAATTCAATAAAAATCGACAAAAATACAGTTTCTAGCTAAAATTTGATGGTTTCGTTGCACTTTCCGAGCCCGTAGGGTATCTGATTGGCTTAAAAGTACAAGAAAACACTTCAAAAGTGACGTTTCTGAAGAATTTTAACAGTTTTCTTGTATCTACGAACGCCAGAATGCATAAAATTGACCTAAACGTCTCCTTTTCCTATTCTGAGTCGATTCTGCATGCTTTAAGTGTGTTTGGTGGCTCAGAACCATCAAAAAACGTTGAAATATAGTTCAAATTCAATAAAAATCGACAAAAATACAGTTTCTAGCTAAAATTTGATGGTTTCGTTGCACTTTCCGAGCCCGTAGGGTATCTGATTGGCTTAAAAGTACAAGAAAACACTTCAAAAGTGACGTTTCTGAAGAATTTTAACAGTTTTCTTGTATCTACGAACGCCAGAATGCATAAAATTGACCTAAACGTCTCCTTTTCCTATTCTGAGTCGATTCTGCATGCTTTAAGTGTGTTTGGTGGCTCAGAACCATCAAAAAACGTTGAAATATAGTTCAAATTCAATAAAAATCGACAAAAATACAGTTTCTAGCTAAAATTTGATGGTTTCGTTGCACTTTCCGAGCCCGTAGGGTATCTGATTGGCTTAAAAGTACAAGAAAACACTTCAAAAGTGACGTTTCTGAAGAATTTTAACAGTTTTCTTGTATCTACTAACGCCAGAATGCATAAAATTGACCTAAACGTCTCCTTTTCCTATTCTGAGTCGATTCTGCATGCTTTAAGTGTGTTTGGTGGCTCAGAACCATCAAAAAACGTTGAAATATAGTTCAAATTCAATAAAAATCGACAAAAATACAGTTTCTAGCTAAAATTTGATGGTTTCGTTGCACTTTCCGAGCCCGTAGGGTATCTGATTGGCTTAAAAGTACAAGAAAACACTTCAAAAGTGACGTTTCTGAAGAATTTTAACAGTTTTCTTGTATCTACGAACGCCAGAATGCATAAAATTGACCTAAACGTCTCCTTTTCCTATTCTGAGTCGATTCTGCATGCTTTAAGTGTGTTTGGTGGCTCAGAACCATCAAAAAACGTTGAAATATAGTTCAAATTCAATAAAAATCGACAAAAATACAGTTTCTAGCTAAAATTTGATGGTTTCGTTGCACTTTCCGAGCCCGTAGGGTATCTGATTGGCTTAAAAGTACAAGAAAACACTTCAAAAGTGACGTTTCTGAAGAATTTTAACAGTTTTCTTGTATCTACGAACGCCAGAATGCATAAAATTGACCTAAACGTCTCCTTTTCCTATTCTGAGTCGATTCTGCATGCTTTAAGTGTGTTTGGTGGCTCAGAACCATCAAAAAACGTTGAAATATAGTTCAAATTCAATAAAAATCGACAAAAATACAGTTTCTAGCTAAAATTTGATGGTTTCGTTGCACTTTCCGAGCCCGTAGGGTATCTGATTGGCTTAAAAGTACAAGAAAACACTTCTAAAGTGACGTTTCTGAAGAATTTTATCAGTTTTCTTGTATCTACGAACGCCAGAATGCATAAAATTGACCTAAACGTCTCCTTTTCCTATTCTGAGTCGATTCTGCATGCTTTAAGTGTGTCTGGTGGCTCAGAACCATCAAAAAACGTTGAAATATAGTTCAAATTCAATAAAAATCGACAAAAATACAGTTTCTAGCTAAAATTTGATGGTTTCGTTGCACTTTCCGAGCCCGTAGGGTATCTGATTGGCTTAAAAGTACAAGAAAACACTTCAAAAGTGACGTTTCTGAAGAATTTTAACAGTTTTCTTGTATCTACGAACGCCAGAATGCATAAAATTGACCTAAACGTCTCCTTTTCCTATTCTGAGTCGATTCTGCATGCTTTAAGTGTGTTTGGTGTCTCAGAACCATCAAAAAAGGTTGAAATATAGTTCAAATTCAATAAAAATCGACAAAAATACAGTTTCTAGCTAAAATTTGATGGTTTCGTTGCACTTTCCGAGCCCGTAGGGTATCTGATTGGCTTAAAAGTACAAGAAAACACTTCAAAAGTGACGTTTCTGAAGAATTTTAACAGTTTTCTTGTATCTACGAACGCCAGAATGCATAAAATTGACGTAAACGTCTCCTTTTCCTATTCTGAGTCGATTCTGCATGCTTTAAGTGTGTTTGGTGGCTCAGAACCATCAAAAAACTTTGAAATATAGTTCAAATTCAATAAAAATCGACAAAAATACAGTTTCTAGCTAAAATTTGATGGTTTCGTTGCACTTTCCGAGCCCGTAGGTTATCTGATTGGCTTAAAAGTACAAGAAAACACTTCAAAAGTGACGTTTCTGAAGAATTTTAACAGTTTTCTTGTATCTACGAACGCCAGAATGCATAAAATTGACCTAAACGTCTCCTTTTCCTATTCTGAGTCGATTCTGCAAGCTTTAAGTGTGTTTGGTGGCTCAGAACCATCAAAAAACGTTGAAATATAGTTCAAATTCAATAAAAATCGACAAAAATACAGTTTCTAGCTAAAATTTGATGGTTTCGTTGCACTTTCCGAGCCCGTAGGGTATCTGATTGGCTTAAAAGTACAAGAAAACACTTCAAAAGTGACGTTTCTGAAGAATTTTAACAGTTTTCTTGTATCTACGAACGCCAGAATGCATAAAATTGACCTAAACGTCTCCTTTTCCTATTCTGAGTCGATTCTGCATGCTTTAAGTGTGTTTGGTGGCTCAGAACCATCAAAAAACGTTGAAATATAGTTCAAATTCAATAAAAATCGACAAAAATACAGTTTCTAGCTAAAATTTGATGGTTTCGTTGCACTTTCCGAGCCCGTAGGGTATCTGATTGGCTTAAAAGTACAAGAAAACACTTCAAAAGTGACGTTTCTGAAGAATTTTAACAGTTTTCTTGTATCTACGAACGCCAGAATGCATAAAATTGACCTAAACGTCTCCTTTTCCTATTCTGAGTCGATTCTACATGCTTTAAGTGTGTTTGGTGGCTCAGAACCATCAAAAAACGTTGAAATATAGTTCAAATTCAATAAAAATCGACAAAAATACAGTTTCTAGCTAAAATTTGATGGTTTCGTTGCACTTTCCGAGCCCGTAGGATATCTGATTGGCTTAAAAGTACAAGAAAACACTTCAAAAGTGACGTTTCTGAAGAATTTTAACAGTTTTCTTGTATCTACGAACGCCAGAATCCATAAAATTGACCTAAACGTCTCCTTTTCCTATTCTGAGTCGATTCTGCATGCTTTAAGTGTGTTTGGTGGCTCAGAACCATCAAAAAACGTTGAAATATAGTTCAAATTCAATAAAAATCGACAAAAATACAGTTTCTAGCTAAAATTTGATGGTTTCGTTGCACTTTCCGAGCCCGTAGGGTATCTGATTGGCTTAAAAGTACAAGAAAACACTTCAAAAGTGACGTTTCTGAAGAATTTTAACAGTTTTCTTGTATCTACGAACGCCAGAATGCATAAAATTGACCTAAACGTCTCCTTTTCCTATTCTGAGTCGATTCTGCATGCTTTAAGTGTGTCTGGTGGCTCAGAACCATCAAAAAACGTTGAAATATAGTTCAAATTCAATAAAAATCGACAAAAATACAGTTTCTAGCTAAAATTTGATGGTTTCGTTGCACTTTCCGAGCCCGTAGGGTATCTGATTGGCTTAAAAGTACAAGAAAACACTTCAAAAGTGACGTTTCTGAAGAATTTTAACAGTTTTCTTGTATCTACGAACGCCAGAATGCTAAAATTGACCTAAACGTCTCCTTTTCCTATTCTGAGTCGATTCTGCATGCTTTAAGTGTGTTTGGTGGCTCAGAACCATCAAAAAACGTTGAAATATAGTTCAAATTCAATAAAAATCGACAAAAATACAGTTTCTAGCTAAAATTTGATGGTTTCGTTGCACTTTCCGAGCCCGTAGGGTATCTGATTGGCTTAAAAGTACAAGAAAACACTTCAAAAGTGACGTTTCTGAAGAATTTTAACAGTTTTCTTGTATCTACGAACACCAGAATGCATAAAATGGACCTAAACGTCTCCTTTTCCTATTCTGAGTCGATTCTGCATGCTTTAAGTGTGTTTGGTGGCTCAGAACCATCAAAAAACGTTGAAATATAGTTCAAATTCAATAAAAATCGACAAAAATACAGTTTCTAGCTAAAATTTGATGGTTTCGTTGCACTTTCCGAGCCCGTAGGGTATCTGATTGGCTTAAAAGTACAAGAAAACACTTCAAAAGTGACGTTTCTGAAGAATTTTAACAGTTTTCTTGTATCTACGAACGCCAGAATGCATAAAATTGACCTAAACGTCTCCTTTTCCTATTCTGAGTCGATTCTGCATGCTTTAAGTGTGTTTGGTGGCTCAGAACCATCAAAAAACGTTGAAATATAGTTCAAATCCAATAAAAATCGACAAAAATACAGTTTCTAGCTAAAATTTGATGGTTTCGTTGCACATTCCGAGCCCGTAGGGTATCTGATTGGCTTAAAAGTACAAGAAAACACTTCAAAAGTGACGTTTCTGAAGAATTTTAACAGTTTTCTTGTATCTACGAACGCCAGAATGCATAAAATTGACCTAAACGTCTCCTTTTCCTATTCTGAGTCGATTCTGCATGCTTTAAGTGTGTTTGGTGGCTCAGAACCATCAAAAAACGTTGAAATATAGTTCAAATTCAATAAAAATCGACAAAAATACAGTTTCTAGCTAAAATTTGATGGTTTCGTTGCACTTTCCGAGCCCGTAGGATATCTGATTGGCTTAAAAGTACAAGAAAACACTTCAAAAGTGACGTTTCTGAAGAATTTTAACAGTTTTCTTGTATCTACGAACGCCAGAATGCATAAAATTGACCTAAACGTCTCCTTTTCCTATTCTGAGTCGATTCTGCATGCTTTAAGTGTGTTTGGTGGCTCAGAACCATCAAAAAACGTTGAAATATAGTTCAAATTCAATAAAAATCGACAAAAATACAGTTTCTAGCTAAAATTTGATGGTTTCGTTGCACTTTCCGAGCCCGTAGGGTATCTGATTGGCTTAAAAGTACAAGAAAACACTTCAAAAGTGACGTTTCTGAAGAATTTTAACAGTTTTCTTGTATCTACGAACGCCAGAATGCATAAAATTGACCTAAACGTCTCCTTTTCCTATTCTGAATCGATTCTGCATGCTTTAAGTGTGTTTGGTGGCTCAGAACCATCAAAAAACGTTGAAATATAGTTCAAATTCAATAAAAATCGACAAAAATACAATTTCTAGCTAAAATTTGATGGTTTCGTTGCACTTTCCGAGCCCGTAGGGTATCTGATTGGCTTAAAAGTACAAGAAAACACTTCAAAAGTGACGTTTCTGAAGAATTTTAACAGTTTTCTTGTATCTACGAACGCCAGAATGCATAAAATTGACCTAAACTTCTCCTTTTCCTATTCTGAGTCGATTCTGCATGCTTTAAGTGTGTTTGGTGGCTCAGAACCATCAAAAAACGTTGAAATATAGTTCAAATTCAATAAAAATCGACAAAAATACAGTTTCTAGCTAAAATTTGATGGTTTCGTTGCACTTTCCGAGCCCGTAGGGTATCTGATTGGCTTAAAAGTACAAGAAAACACTTCAAAAGTGACGTTTCTGAAGAATTTTAACAGTTTTCTTGTATCTACGAACGCCAGAATGCATAAAATTGACCTAAACGTCTCCTTTTCCTATTCTGAGTCGATTCTGCATGCTTTAAGTGTGTTTGGTGGCTCAGAACCATCAAAAAACGTTGAAATATAGTTCAAATTCAATAAAAATCGACAAAAATACAGTTTCTAGCTAAAATTTGATGGTTTCGTTGCGCTTTCCGGGCCCGTAGGGTATCTGATTGGCTTAAAAGTACAAGAAAACACTTCAAAAGTGACGTTTCTGAAGAATTTTAACAGTTTTCTTGTATCTACGAACGCCAGAATGCATAAAATTGACCTAAACGTCTCCTTTTCCTATTCTGAGTCGATTCTGCATGCTTTAAGTGTGTTTGGTGGCTCAGAACCATCAAAAAACGTTGAAATATAGTTCAAATTCAATAAAAATCGACAAAAATACAGTTTCTAGCTAAAATTTGATGGTTTCGTTGCACTTTCCGAGCCCGTAGGGTATCTGATTGGCTTAAAAGTACAAGAAAACACTTCAAAAGTGACGTTTCTGAAGAATTTTAACAGTTTTCTTGTATCTACGAACGCCAGAATGCATAAAATTGACCTAAACTTCTCCTTTTCCTATTCTGAGTCGATTCTGCATGCTTTAAGTGTGTTTGGTGGCTCAGAACCATCAAAAAACGTTGAAATATAGTTCAAATTCAATAAAAATCGACAAAAATACAGTTTCTAGCTAAAATTTGATGGTTTCGTTGCACTTTCCGAGCCCGTAGGGTATCTGATTGGCTTAAAAGTACAAGAAAACACTTCAAAAGTGACGTTTCTGAAGAATTTTAACAGTTTTCTTGTATCTACGAACGCCAGAATGCATAAAATTGACCTAAACGTCTCCTTTTCCTATTCTGAGTCGTTTCTGCATGCTTTAAGTGTGTTTGGTGGCTCAGAACCATCAAAAAACGTTGAAATATAGTTCAAATTCAATAAAAATCGACAAAAATACAGTTTCTAGCTAAAATTTGATGGTTTCGTTGCACTTTCCGAGCCCGTAGGGTATCTGATTGGCTTAAAAGTACAAGAAAACACTTCAAAAGTGACGTTTCTGAAGAATTTTAACAGTTTTCTTGTATCTACGAACGCCAGAATGCATAAAATTGACCTAAACGTCTCCTTTTCCTATTCTGAGTCGATTCTGCATGCTTTAAGTGTGTTTGGTGGCTCAGAACCATCAAAAAACGTTGAAATATAGTTCAAATTCAATAAAAATCGACAAAAATACAGTTTCTAGCTAAAATTTGATGGTTTCGTTGCACTTTCCGAGCCCGTAGGGTATCTGATTGACTTAAAAGTACAAGAAAACACTTCAAAAGTGACGTTTCTGAAGAATTTTAACAGTTTTCTTGTATCTACGAACGCCAGAATGCATAAAATTGACCTAAACGTCTCTTTTTCCTATTCTGAGTCGATTCTGCATGCTTTAAGTGTGTTTGGTGGCTCAGAACCATCAAAAAACTTTGAAATATAGTTCAAATTCAATAAAAATCGACAAAGATACAGTTTCTAGCTAAAATTTGATGGTTTCGTTGCACTTTCCGAGCCCGTAGGGTATCTGATTGGCTTAAAAGTACAAGAAAACACTTCAAAAGTGACGTTTCTGAAGAATTTTAACAGTTTTCTTGTATCTACGAACGCCAGAATGCATAAAATTGACCTAAACGTCTCCTTTTCCTATTCTGAGTCGATTCTCCATGCTTTAAGTGTGTTTGGTGGCTCAGAACCATCAGAAAACGTTGAAATATAGTTCAAATTCAATAAAAATCGACAAAAATACAGTTTCTAGCTAAAATTTGATGGTTTCGTTGCACTTTCCGAGCCCGTAGGGTATCTGATTGGCTTAAAAGTACAAGAAAACACTTCAAAAGTGACGTTTCTGAAGAATTTTAACAGTTTTCTTGTATCTACGAACGCCAGAATGCATTAAATTGACCTAAACGTCTCCTTTTCCTATTCTGAGTCGATTCTGCATGCTTTAAGTGTGTTTGGTGGCTCAGAACCATCAAAAAACGTTGAAATATAGTTCAAATTCAATAAAAATCGACAAAAATACAGTTTCTAGCTAAAATTTGATGGTTTCGTTGCACTTTCCGAGCCCGTAGGGTATCTGGTTGGCTTAAAAGTACAAGAAAACACTGCAAAAGTGACGTTTCTGAAGAATTTTAACAGTTTTCTTGTATCTACGAACGCCAGAATGCATAAAATTGACCTAAACGTCTCCTTTTCCTATTCTGAGTCCATTCTGCATGCTTTAAGTGTGTTTGGTGGCTCAGAACCATCAAAAAACGTTGAAATATAGTTCAAATTCAATAAAAATCGACAAAAATACAGTTTCTAGCTAAAATTTGATGGTTTCGTTGCACTTTCCGAGCCCGTAGGGTATCTGATTGGCTTAAAAGTACAAGAAAACACTTCAAAAGTGACGTTTCTGAAGAATTTTAACAGTTTTCTTGTATCTACGAACGCCAGAATGCATAAAATTGACTTAAACGTCTCTTTTTCCTATTCTGAGTCGATTCTGCATGCTTTAAGTGTGTTTGGTGGCTCAGAACCATCAAAAAACGTTGAAATATAGTTCAAATTCAATAAAAATCGACAAAAATACAGTTTCTATCTAAAATTTGATGGTTTCGTTGCACTTTCCGAGCCCGTAGGGTATCTGATTGGCTTAAAAGTACAAGAAAACACTTCAAAAGTGACGTTTCTGAAGAAATTTAACAGTTTTCTTGTATCTACGAACGCCAGAATGCATAAAATTGACCTAAACGTCTCCTTTTCCTATTCTGAGTCGATTCTGCATGCTTTAAGAGTGTTTGGTGGCTCAGAACCATCAAAAAACGTTGAAATATAGTTCAAATTCAATAAAAATCGACAAAAATACAGTTTCTAGCTAAAATTTGATGGTTTCGTTGCACTTTCCGAGCCCGTAGGGTATCTGATTGGCTTAAAAGTACAAGAAAACACTTCAAAAGTGACGTTTCTGAAGAATTTTAACAGTTTTCTTGTATCTACGAACGCCAGAATGCATAAAATTGACCTAAACGTCTCCTTTTCCTATTCTGAGTCGATTCTGCATGCTTTAAGAGCGTTTGGTGGCTCAGAACCATCAAAAAACGTTGAAACATAGTTCAAATTCAATAAAAATCGACAAAAATACAGTTTCTAGCTAAAATTTGATGGTTTCGTTGCACTTTCCGAGCCCGTAGGGTATCTGATTGGCTTAAAAGTACAAGAAAACACTTCAAAAGTGACGTTTCTGAAGAATTTTAACAGTTTTCTTGTATCTACGAACGCCAGAATGCATAAAATTGACCTAAACGTCTCCTTTTCCTATTCTGAGTCGATTCTGCATGCTTTAAGTGTGTTTGGTGGCTCAGAACCATCAAAAAACGTTGAAATATAGTTCAAATTCAATAAAAATCGACAAAAATACAGTTTCTAGCTAAAATTTGATGGTTTCGTTGTACTTTCCGAGCCCGTAGGGTATCTGATTGGCTTAAAAGTACAAGAAAACACTTCAAAAGTGACGTTTCTGAAGAATTTTAACAGTTTTTTTGTATCTACGAACGCCAGAATGCATAAAATTGACCTAAACGTCTCCTTTTCCTATTCTGAGTCGATTCTGCATGCTTTAAGTGTGTTTGGTGGCTCAGAACCCTCAAAAAACGTTGAAATATAGTTCAAATTCAATAAAAATCGACAAAAATACAGTTTCTAGCTAAAATTTGATGGTTTCGTTGCACTTTCCGAGCCCATAGGGTATCTGATTGGCTTAAAAGTACAAGAAAACACTTCAAAAGTGACGTTTCTGAAGAATTTTAACAGTTTTCTTGTATCTACGAACGCCAGAATGCATAAAATTGACCTAAACGTCTCCTTTTCCTATTCTGAGTCGATTCTGCATGCTTTAAGTGTGTTTGGTGGCTCAGAACCATCAAAAAACGTTGAAATATAGTTCAAATTCAATAAAAATCGACAAAAATACAGTTTCTAGCTAAAATTTGATGGTTTCGTTGCACTTTCCGAGCCCGTAGGGTATCTGATTGGCTTAAAAGTACAAGAAAACACTTCAAAAGTGACGTTTCTGAAGAATTTTAACAGTTTTCTTGTATCTACGAACGCCAGAATGCATAAAATTGACCTAAACGTCTCCTTTTCCTATTCTGAGTCGATTCTGCATGCTTTAAGTGTGTTTGGTGGCTCAGAACCATCAAAAAACGTTGAAATATAGTTCAAATTCAATAAAAATCGACAAAAATACAGTTTCTAGCTAAAATTTGATGGTTTCGTTGCACTTTTCGAGCCCGTAGGGTATCTGATTGGCTTAAAAGTACAAGAAAACACTTCAAAAGTGACGTTTCTGAAGAATTTTAACAGTTTTCTTGTATCTACGAACGCCAGAATGCATAAAATTGACCTAAACGTCTCCTTTTCCTATTCTGAGTCGATTCTGCATGCTTTAAGTGTGTTTGGTGGCTCAGAACCATCAAAAAAAGTTGAAATATAGTTCAAATTCAATAAAAATCGACAAAAATACAGTTTCTAGCTAAAATTTGATGGTTTCGTTGCACTTTCCGAGCCCGTAGGGTATCTGATTGGCTTAAAAGTACAAGAAAACACTTCAAAAGTGACGTTTCTAAAGAATTTTAACAGTTTTTTTGTATCTACGAACGCCAGAATGCATAAAATTGACCTAAACGTCTCCTTTTCCTATTCTGAGTCGATTCTGCATGCTTTAAGTGTGTTTGGTGGCTCAGAACCATCAAAAAACGTTGAAATATAGTTCAAATTCAATAAAAATCGACAAAAATACAGTTTCTAGCTAAAATTTGATGGTTTCGTTGCACTTTCCGAGCCCGTAGGGTATCTGATTGGCTTAAAAGTACAAGAAAACACTTCAAAAGTGACGTTTCTGAAGAATTTTAACAGTTTTCTTGTATCTACGAACGCCAGAATGCATAAAATTGACCTAAACATCTCCTTTTCCTATTCTGAGTCGATTCTGCATGCTTTAAGTGTGTTTGGTGGCTCAGAACCATCAAAAAACGTTGAAATATAGTTCAAATTCAATAAAAATCGACAAAAATACAGTTTCTAGCTATAATTTCATGGTTTCGTTGCACTTTCCGAGCCCGTAGGGTATCTGATTGGCTTAAAAGCACAAGAAAACACTTCAAAAGTGACGTTTCTGAAGAATTTTAACAGTTTTCTTGTATCTACGAACGCCAGAATGCATAAAATTGACCTAAACGTCTCCTTTTCCTATTCTGAGTCGATTCTGCATGCTTTAAGTGTGTTTGGTGGCTCAGAACCATCAAAAAACGTTGAAATATAGTTCAAATTCAATAAAAATCGACAAAAATACAGTTTCTAGCTAAAATTTGATGGTTTCGTTGCACTTTCCGAGCCCGTAGGGTATCTGATTGGCTTAAAAGTACAAGAAAACACTTCAAAAGTGACGTTTCTGAAGAATTTTAACAGTTTTCTTGTATCTACGAACGCCAGAATGCATAAAATTGACCTAAACGTCTCCTTTTCCTATTCTGAGTCGATTCTGCATGCTTTAAGTGTGTTTGGTGGCTCAGAACCATCAAAAAACGTTGAAATATAGTTCAAATTCAATAAAAATCGACAAAAATACAGTTTCTAGCTAAAATTTGATGGTTTCGTTGCACTTTCCGAGCCCGTAGGGTATCTGATTGGCTTAAAAGTACAAGAAAACACTTCAAAAGTGACGTTTCTGAAGAATTTTAACAGTTTTCTTGTATCTACGAACGCCAGAATGCATACAATTGACCTAAACGTCTCCTTTTCCTATTCTGAGTCGATTCTGCATGCTTTAAGTGTGTTTGGTGGCTCAGAACCATCAAAAAACGTTGAAATATAGTTCAAATTCAATAAAAATCGACAAAAATACAGTTTCTAGCTAAAATTTGATGGTTTCGTTGCACTTTCCGAGCCCGTAGGGTATCTGATTGGCTTAAAAGTACAAGAAAACACTTCAAAAGTGACGTTTCTGAAGAATTTTAACAGTTTTCTTGTATCTACGAACGCCAGAATGCATAAAATTGACCTAAACGTCTCCTTTTCCTATTCTGAGTCGATTCTGCATGCTTTAAGTGTGTTTGGTGGCTCAGAACCATCAAAAAACGTTGAAATATTGTTCAAATTCAATAAAAATCGACAAAAATACAGTTTCTAGCTAAAATTTGATGGTTTCGTTGCACTTTCCGAGCCCGTAGGGTATCTGATTGGCTTAAAAGTACAAGAAAACACTTCAAAAGTGACGTTTCTGAAGAATTTTAACAGTTTTCTTGTATCTACGAACGCCAGAATGCATAAAATTGACCTAAACGTCTCCTTTTCCTATTCTGAGTCGATTCTGCATGCTTTAAGTGTGTTTGGTGGCTCAGAACCATCAAAAAACGTTGAAATATAGTTCAAATTCAATAAAAATCGACAAAAATACAGTTTCTAGCTAAAATTTGATGGTTTCGTTGCACTTTCCGAGCCCGTAGGGTATCTGATTGGCTTAAAAGTACAAGAAAACACTTCAAAAGTGACGTTTCTGAAGAATTTTAACAGTTTTCTTGTATCTACTAACGCCAGAATGCATAAAATTGACCTAAACGTCTCCTTTTCCTATTCTGAGTCGATTCTGCATGCTTTAAGTGTGTTTGGTGGCTCAGAACCATCAAAAAACGTTGAAATATAGTTCAAATTCAATAAAAATCGACAAAAATACAGTTTCTAGCTAAAATTTGATGGTTTCGTTGCACTTTCCGAGCCCGTAGGGTATCTGATTGGCTTAAAAGTACAAGAAAACACTTCAAAAGTGACGTTTCTGAAGAATTTTAACAGTTTTCTTGAATCTACGAACGCCAGAATGCATAAAATTGACCTAAACGTCTCCTTTTCCTATTCTGAGTCGATTCTGCATGCTTTAAGTGTGTTTGGTGGCTCAGAACCATCAAAAAACGTTGAAATATAGTTCAAATTCAATAAAAATCGACAAAAATACAGTTTCTAGCTAAAATTTGATGGTTTCGTTGCACTTTCCGAGCCCGTAGGGTATCTGATTGGCTTAAAAGTACAAGAAAACACTTCAAAAGTGACGTTTCTGAAGAATTTTAACAGTTTTCTTGTATCTACGAACGCCAGAATGCATAAAATTGACCTAAACGTCTCCTTTTCCTATTCTGAGTCGATTCTGCATGCTTTAAGTGTGTTTGGTGGCTCAGAACCATCAAAAAACGTTGAAATATAGTTCAAATTCAATAAAAATCGACAAAAATACAGTTTCTAGCTAAAATTTGATGGTTTCGTTGCACTTTCCGAGCCCGTAGGGTATCTGATTGGCTTAAAAGTACAAGAAAACACTTCAAAAGTGACGTTTCTGAAGAATTTTAACAGTTTTCTTGTATCTACGAACGCCAGAATGCATAAAATTGACCTAAACGTCTCCTTTTCCTATTCTGAGTCGATTCTGCATGCTTTAAGTGTGTTTGGTGGCTCAGAACCATCAAAAAACGTTGAAATATAGTTCAAATTCAATAAAAATCGACAAAAATACAGTTTCTTTTGATGGTTTCGTTGCACTTTCCGAGCCCGTAGGGTATCTGATTGGCTTAAAAGTACAAGAAAACACTTCAAAAGTGACGTTTCTGAAGAATTTTAACAGTTTTCTTGTATCTACGAACGCCAGAATGCATAAAATTGACCTAAACGTCTCCTTTTCCTATTCTGAGTCGATTCTGCATGCTTTAAGTGTGTTTGGTGGCTCAGAACCATCAAAAAACGTTGAAAAATAGTTCAAATTCAATAAAAATCGACAAAAATACAGTTTCTAGCTAAAATTTGATGGTTTCGTTGCACTTTCCGAGCCCGTAGGGTATCTGATTGGCTTAAAAGTACAAGAAAACACTTCAAAAGTGACGTTTCTGAAGAATTTTAACAGTTTTCTTGTATCTACGAACGCCAGAATGCATAAAATTGACCTAAACGTCTCCTTTTCCTATTCTGAGTCGATTCTGCATGCTTTAAGTGTGTTTGGTGGCTCAGAACCATCAAAAAACGTTGAAATATAGTTCACATTCAATAAAAATCGACAAAAATACAGTTTCTAGCTAAAATTTGATGGTTTCGTTGCACTTTCCGAGCCCGTAGGGTATCTGATTGGCTTAAAAGTACAAGAAAACACTTCAAAAGTGACGTTTCTGAAGAATTTTAACAGTTTTCTTGTATCTACGAACGCCAGAATGCATAAAATTGACCTAAACGTCTCCTTTTCCTATTCTGAGTCGATTCTGCATGCTTTAAGTGTGTTTGGTGGCTCAGAACCATCAAAAAACGTTGAAATATAGTTCAAATTCAATAAAAATCGACAAAAATACAGTTTCTAGCTAAAATTTGATGGTTTCGTTGCACTTTCCGAGCCCGTAGGGTATCTGATTGGCTTAAAAGTACAAGAAAACACTTCAAAAGTGACGTTTCTGAAGAATTTTAACAGTTTTCTTATATCTACGAACACCAGAATGCATAAAATTGACCTAAACGTCTCCTTTTCCTATTCTGAGTCGATTCTGCATGCTTTAAGTGTGTTTGGTGGCTCAGAACCATCAAAAAACGTTGAAATATAGTTCAAATTCAATAAAAATCGACAAAAATACAGTTTCTAGCTAAAATTTGATGGTTTCGTTGCACTTTCCGAGCCCGTAGGGTATCTGATTGGCTTAAAATTACAAGAAAACACTTCAAAAGTGACGTTTCTGAAGAATTTTAACAGTTTTCTTGTATCTACGAACGCCAGAATGCATAAAATCGACCTAAACGTCTCCTTTTCCTATTCTGAGTCGATTCTGCATGCTTTAAGTGTGTTTGGTGGCTCAGAACCATCAAAAAACGTTGAAATATAGTTCAAATTCAATAAAAATCGACAAAAATACAGTTTCTAGCTAAAATTTGATGGTTTCGTTGCACTTTCCGAGCCAATCAGATACCCTACGGGCTCGGAAAGTGCAACGAAACCATCAAATTTTAGCTAGAAACTGTATTTTTGTCGATTTTTATTGAATTTGAACTATATTTCAACGTTTTTTGATGGTTCTGAGCCACCAAACACACTTAAAGCATGCAGAATCGACTCAGAATAGGAAAAGGAGACGTTTAGGTCAATTTTATGCATTCTGGCGTTCGTAGATACGAGAAAACTGTTAAAATTCTTCAGAAACGTCACTTTTGAAGTGTTTTCTTGTACTTTTAAGCCAATCAGATACCCTACGGGCTCGGAAAGTGCAACGAAACCATCAAATTTTAGCTAGAAACTGTATTTTTGTCGATTTTTATTGAATTTGAACTATATTTCAACGTTTTTTGATGGTTCTGAGCCACCAAACACACTTAAAGCATGCAGAATCGACTCAGAATAGGAAAAGGAGACGTTTAGGTCAATTTTATGCATTCTGGCGTTCGTAGATACAAGAAAACTGTTAAAATTCTTCAGAAACGTCACTTTTGAAGTGTTTTCTTGTACTTTTAAACCATTCAGATACCCTACGGGCTCGGAAAGTGCAACGAAACCATCAAATTTTAGCTAGAAACTGTATTTTTGTCGATTTTTATTGAATTTGAACTATATTTCAACGTTTTTTGATGGTTCTGAGCCACCAAACACACTTAAAGCATGCAGAATCGACTCAGAATAGGAAAAGGAGACGTTTAGGTCAATTTTATGCATTCTGGCGTTCGTAGATACAAGAAAACTGTTAAAATTCTTCAGAAACGTCACTTTTGAAGTGTTTTCTTGTACTTTTAAGCCAATCAGATACCCTACGGGCTCGGAAAGTGCAACGAAACCATCAAATTTTAGCTAGAAACTGTATTTTTGTCGATTTCTATTGAATTTGAACTATATTTCAACGTTTTTTGATGGTTCTGAGCCACCAAACACACTTAAAGCATGCAGAATCGACTCAGAATAGGAAAAGGAGACGTTTAGGTCAATTTTATGCATTCTGGCGTTCGTAGATACAAGAAAACTGTTAAAATTCTTCAGAAACGTCACTTTTGAAGTGTTTTCTTGTACTTTTAAGCCAATCAGATACCCTACGGGCTCGGAAAGTGCAACGAAACCATCAAATTTTAGCTAGAAACTGTATTTTTGTCGATTTTTATTGAATTTGAACTATATTTCAACGTTTTTTGATGGTTCTGAGCCACCAAACACACTTAAAGCATGCAGAATCGACTCAGAATAGGAAAAGGAGACGTTTAGGTCAATTTTATGCATTCTGGCGTTCGTAGATACGAGAAAACTGTTAAAATTCTTCAGAAACGTCACTTTTGAAGTGTTTTCTTGTACTTTTAAGCCAATCAGATACCCTACGGGCTCGGAAAGTGCAACGAAACCATCAAATTTTAGCTAGAAACTGTATTTTTGTCGATTTTTATTGAATTTGAACTATATTTCAACGTTTTTTGATGGTTCTGAGCCACCAAACACACTTAAAGCATGCAGAATCGACTCAGAATAGGAAAAGGAGACGTTTAGGTCAATTTTATGCATTCTGGCGTTCGTAGATACAAGAAAACTGTTAAAATTCTTCAGAAACGTCACTTTTGAAGTGTTTTCTTGTACTTTTAAACCATTCAGATACCCTACGGGCTCGGAAAGTGCAACGAAACCATCAAATTTTAGCTAGAAACTGTATTTTTGTCGATTTTTATTGAATTTGAACTATATTTCAACGTTTTTTGATGGTTCTGAGCCACCAAACACACTTAAAGCATGCAGAATCGACTCAGAATAGGAAAAGGAGACGTTTAGGTCAATTTTATGCATTCTGGCGTTCGTAGATACAAGAAAACTGTTAAAATTCTTCAGAAACGTCACTTTTGAAGTGTTTTCTTGTACTTTTAAGCCAATCAGATACCCTACGGGCTCGGAAAGTGCAACGAAACCATCAAATTTTAGCTAGAAACTGTATTTTTGTCGATTTCTATTGAATTTGAACTATATTTCAACGTTTTTTGATGGTTCTGAGCCACCAAACACACTTAAAGCATGCAGAATCGACTCAGAATAGGAAAAGGAGACGTTTAGGTCAATTTTATGCATTCTGGCGTTCGTAGATACAAGAAAACTGTTAAAATT
>NW_026973030.1:0-71330 GCF_036711695.1 Zophobas morio | reverse complement strand
CGACTCAGAATAGGAAAAGGAGACGTTTAGGTCAATTTTATGCATTCTGGCGTTCGTAGATACAAGAAAACTGTTAAAATTCTTCAGAAACGTCACTTTTGAAGTGTTTTCTTGTACTTTTAAGCCAATCAGAAACCCTACGGGCTCGGAAAGTGCAACGAAACCATCAAATTTTAGCTAGAAACTGTATTTTGTCGATTTTTATTGAATTTGAACTATATTTCAACGTTTTTTGATGGTTCTGAGCCACCAAACACACTTAAAGCATGCAGAATCGACTCAGAATAGGAAAAGGAGACGTTTAGGTCAATTTTATGCATTCTGGCGTTCGTAGATACAAGAAAACTGTTAAAATTCTTCAGAAACGTCACTTTTGAAGGGTTTTCTTGTACTTTTAAGCCAATCAGATACCCTGCGGGCTCGGAAAGTGCAACGAAACCATCAAATTTTAGCTAGAAACTGTATTTTTGTCGATTTTTATTGAATTTGAACTATATTTCAACGTTTTTTGATGGTTCTGAGCCACCAAACACACTTAAAGCATGCAGAATCGACTCAGAATAGGAAAAGGAGACGTTTAGGTCAATTTTATGCATTCTGGCGTTCGTAGATACAAGAAAACTGTTAAAATTCTTCAGAAACGTCACTTTTGAAGTGTTTTCTTGTACTTTTAAGCCAATCAGATACCCTACGGGCTCGGAAAGTGCAACGAAACCATCAAATTTTAGCTAGAAACTGTATTTTTGTCGATTTTTATTGAATTTGAACTATATTTCAACGTTTTTTGATGGTTCTGAGCCACCAAACACACTTAAAGCATGCAGAATCGACTCAGAATAGGAAAAGGAGACGTTTAGGTCAATTTTATGCATTCTGGCGTTCGTAGATACAAGAAAACTGTTAAAATTCTTCAGAAACGTCACTTTTGAAGTGTTTTCTTGTACTTTTAAGCCAATCAGATACCCTACGGGCTCGGAAAGTGCAACGAAACCATCAAATTTTAGCTAGAAACTGTATTTTTGTCGATTTTTATTGAATTTGAACTATATTTCAACGTTTTTTGATGGTTGTGAGCCACCAAACACACTTAAAGCATGCAGAATCGACTCAGAATAGGAAAAAGAGACGTTTAGGTCAATTTTATGCATTCTGGCGTTCGTAGATACAAGAAAACTGTTAAAATTCTTCAGAAACGTCACTTTTGAAGTGTTTTGTTGTACTTTTAAGCCAATCAGATACCCTACGGGCTCGGAAAGTGCAACGAAACCATCAAATTTTAGCTAGAAACTGTATTTTTGTCGATTTTTATTGAATTTGAACTATATTTCAACGTTTTTTGATGGTTCTGAGCCACCAAACACACTTAAAGCATGCAGAATCGACTCAGAATAGGAAAAGGAGACGTTTAGGTCAATTTTATGCATTCTGGCGTTCGTAGATACAAGAAAACTGTTAAAATTCTTCAGAAACGTCACTTTTGAAGTGTTTTCTTGTACTTTTAAGCCAATCAGATACCCTACGGGCTCGGAAAGTGCAACGAAACCATCAAATTTTAGCTAGAAACTGTATTTTTGTCGATTTTTATTGAATTTGAACTATATTTCAACGTTTTTTGATGGTTCTGAGCCACCAAACACACTTAAAGCATGCAGAATCGACTCAGAATAGGAAAAGGAGACGTTTAGGTCAATTTTATGCATTCTGGCGTTCGTAGATACAAGAAAACTGTTAAAATTCTTCAGAAACGTCACTTTTGAAGTGTTTTCTTGTACTTTTAAGCCAATCAGATACCCTACGGGCTCGGAAAGTGCAACGAAACCATCAAATTTTAGCTAGAAACTGTATTTTTGTCGATTTTTATTGAATTTGAACTATATTTCAACGTTTTTTGATGGTTCTGAGCCACCAAACACACTTAAAGCATGCAGAATCGACTCAGAATAGGAAAAGGAGACGTTTAGGTCAATTTTATGCATTCTGGCGTTCGTAGATACAAGAAAACTGTTAAAATTCTTCAGAAACGTCACTTTTGAAGTGTTTTCTTGTACTTTTAAGCCAATCAGATACCGCACGGGCTCGGAAAGTGCAACGAAACCATCAAATTTTAGCTAGAAACTGTATTTTTGTCGATTTTTATTGAATTTGAACTATATTTCAACGTTTTTTGATGGTTCTGAGCCACCAAACACACTTAAAGCATGCAGAATCGACTCAGAATAGGAAAAGGAGACGTTTAGGTCAATTTTATGCATTCTGGCGTTCGTAGATACAAGAAAACTGTTAAAATTCTTCAGAAACGTCACTTTTGAAGTGTTTTCTTGTACTTTTAAGCCAATCAGATACCCTACGGGCTCGGAAAGTGCAACGAAACCATCAAATTTTAGCTAGAAACTGTATTTTTGTCGATTTTTATTGAATTTGAACTATATTTCAACGTTTTTTGATGGTTCTGAGCCACCAAACACACTTAAAGCATGCAGAATCGACTCAGAATAGGAAAAGGAGACGTTTAGGTCAATTTTATGCATTCTGGCGTTCGTAGATACAAGAAAACTGTTAAAATTCTTCAGAAACGTCACTTTTGAAGTGTTTTCTTGTACTTTTAAGCCAATCAGATACCCTACGGGCTCGGAAAGTGCAACGAAACCATCAAATTTTAGCTAGAAACTGTATTTTTGTCGATTTTTATTGAATTTGAACTATATTTCAACGTTTTTTGATGGTTCTGAGCCACCAAACACACTTAAAGCATGCAGAATCGACTCAGAATAGGAAAAGGAGACGTTTAGGTCAATTTTATGCATTCTGGCGTTCGTAGATACAAGAAAACTGTTAAAATTCTTCAGAAACGTCACTTTTGAAGTGTTTTCTTGTACTTTTAAGCCAATCAGATACCCTACGGGCTCGGAAAGTGCAACGAAACCATCAAATTTTAGCTAGAAACTGTATTTTTGTCGATTTTTATTGAATTTGAACTATATTTCAACGTTTTTTGATGGTTCTGAGCCACCAAACACACTTAAAGCATGCAGAATCGACTCAGAATAGGAAAAGGAGACGTTTAGGTCAATTTTATGCATTCTGGCGTTCGTAGATACAAGAAAACTGTTAAAATTCTTCAGAAACGTCACTTTTGAAGTGTTTTCTTGTACTTTTAAGCCAATCAGATACCCTACGGGCTCGGAAAGTGCAACGAAACCATCAAATTTTAGCTAGAAACTGTATTTTTGTCGATTTTTATTGAATTTGAACTATATTTCAACGTTTTTTGATGGTTCTGAGCCACCAAACACACTTAAAGCATGCAGAATCGACTCAGAATAGGAAAAGGAGACGTTTAGGTCAATTTTATGCATTCTGGCGTTCGTAGATACAAGAAAATTGTTAAAATTCTTCAGAAACGTCACTTTTGAAGTGTTTTCTTGTACTTTTAAGCCAATCAGATACCCTACGGGCTCGGAAAGTGCAACGAAACCATCAAATTTTAGCTAGAAACTGTATTTTTGTCGATTTTTATTGAATTTGAACTATATTTCAACGTTTTTTGATGGTTCTGAGCCACCAAACACACTTAAAGCATGCAGAATCGACTCAGAATAGGAAAAGGAGACGTTTAGGTCAATTTTATGCATTCTGGCGTTCGTAGATACAAGAAAACTGTTAAAATTCTTCAGAAACGTCACTTTTGAAGTGTTTTCTTGTACTTTTAAGCCAATCAGATACCCTACGGGCTCGGAAAGTGCAACGAAACCATCAAATTTTAGCTAGAAACTGTATTTTTGTCGATTTTTATTGAATTTGAACTATATTTCAACGTTTTTTGATGGTTCTGAGCCACCAAACACACTTAAAGCATGCAGAATCGACTCAGAATAGGAAAAGGAGACGTTTAGGTCAATTTTATGCATTCTGGCGTTCGTAGATACAAGAAAACTGTTAAAATTCTTCAGAAACGTCACTTTTGAAGTGTTTTCTTGTACTTTTAAGCCAATCAGATACCCTACGGGCTCGGAAAGTGCAACGAAACCATCAAATTTTAGCTAGAAACTGTATTTTTGTCGATTTTTATTGAATTTGAACTATATTTCAACGTTTTTTGATGGTTCTGAGCCACCAAACACACTTAAAGCATGCAGAATCGACTCAGAATAGGAAAAGGAGACGTTTAGGTCAATTTTATGCATTCTGGCGTTCGTAGATACAAGAAAACTGTTAAAATTCTTCAGAAACGTCACTTTTGAAGTGTTTTCTTGTACTTTTAAGCCAATCAGATACCCTACGGGCTCGGAAAGTGCAACGAAACCATCAAATTTTAGCTAGAAACTGTATTTTTGTCGATTTTTATTGAATTTGAACTATATTTCAACGTTTTTTGATGGTTCTGAGCCACCAAACACACTTAAAGCATGCAGAATCGACTCAGAATAGGAAAAGGAGACGTTTAGGTCAATTTTATGCATTCTGGCGTTCGTAGATACAAGAAAACTGTTAAAATTCTTCAGAAACGTCACTTTTGAAGTGTTTTCTTGTACTTTTAAGCCAATCAGATACCCTACGGGCTCGGAAAGTGCAACGAAACCATCAAATTTTAGCTAGAAACTGTATTTTTGTCGATTTTTATTGAATTTGAACTATATTTCAACGTTTTTTGATGGTTCTGAGCCACCAAACACACTTAAAGCATGCAGAATCGACTCAGAATAGGAAAAGGAGACGTTTAGGTCAATTTTATGCATTCTGGCGTTCGTAGATACAAGAAAACTGTTAAAATTCTTCAGAAACGTCACTTTTGAAGGGTTTTCTTGTACTTTTAAGCCAATCAGATACCCTACGGGCTCGGAAAGTGCAACGAAACCATCAAATTTTAGCTAGAAACTGTATTTTTGTCGATTTTCATTGAATTTGAACTATATTTCAACGTTTTTTGATGGTTCTGAGCCACCAAACACACTTAAAGCATGCAGAATCGACTCAGAATAGGAAAAGGAGACGTTTAGGTCAATTTTATGCATTCTGGCGTTCGTAGATACAAGAAAACTGTTAAAATTCTTCAGAAACGTCACTTTTGAAGTGTTTTCTTGTACTTTTAAGCCAATCAGATACCCTACGGGCTCGGAAAGTGCAACGAAACCATCAAATTTTAGCTAGAAACTGTATTTTTGTCGATTTTTATTGAATTTGAACTATATTTCGACGTTTTTTGATGGTTCTGAGCCACCAAACACACTTAAAGCATGCAGAATCGACTCAGAATAGGAAAAGGAGACGTTTAGGTCAATTTTATGCATTCTGGCGTTCGTAGATACAAGAAAACTGTTAAAATTCTTCAGAAACGTCACTTTTGAAGTGTTTTCTTGTACTTTTAAGCCAATCAGATACCCTACGGGCTCGGAAAGTGCAACGAAACCATCAAATTTTAGCTAGAAACTGTATTTTTGTCGATTTTTATTGAATTTGAACTATATTTCAACGTTTTTTGATGGTTCTGAGCCACCAAACACACTTAAAGCATGCAGAATCGACTCAGAATAGGAAAAGGAGACGTTTAGGTCAATTTTATGCATTCTGGCGTTCGTAGATACAAGAAAACTGTTAAAATTCTTCAGAAACGTCACTTTTGAAGTGTTTTCTTGTACTTTTAAGCCAATCAGATACCCTACGGGCTCGGAAAGTGCAACGAAACCATCAAATTTTAGCTAGAAACTGTATTTTTGTCGATTTTCATTGAATTTGAACTATATTTCAACGTTTTTTGATGGTTCTGAGCCACCAAACACACTTAAAGCATGCAGAATCGACTCAGAATAGGAAAAGGAGACGTTTAGGTCAATTTTATGCATTCTGGCGTTCGTAGATACAAGAAAACTGTTAAAATTCTTCAGAAACGTCACTTTTGAAGTGTTTTCTTGTACTTTTAAGCCAATCAGATACCCTACGGGCTCGGAAAGTGCAACGAAACCATCAAATTTTAGCTAGAAACTGTATTTTTGTCGATTTTTATTGAATTTGAACTATATTTCAACGTTTTTTGATGGTTCTGAGCCACCAAACACACTTAAAACATGCAGAATCGACTCAGAATAGGAAAAGGAGACGTTTAGGTCAATTTTATGCATTCTGGCGTTCGTAGATACAAGAAAACTGTTAAAATTCTTCAGAAACGTCACTTTTGAAGTGTTTTCTTGTACTTTTAAGCCAATCAGATACCCTACGGGCTCGGAAAGTGCAACGAAACCATCAAATTTTAGCTAGAAACTGTATTTTTGTCGATTTTTATTGAATTTGAACTATATTTCAACGTTTTTTGATGGTTCTGAGCCACCAAACACACTTAAAGCATGCAGAATCGACTCAGAATAGGAAAAGGAGACGTTTAGGTCAATTTTATGCATTCTGGCGTTCGTAGATACAAGAAAACTGTTAAAATTCTTCAGAAACGTCACTTTTGAAGTGTTTTCTTGTACTTTTAAGCCAATCAGATACCCTACGGGCTCGGAAAGTGCAACGAAACCATCAAATTTTAGCTAGAAACTGTATTTTTGTCGATTTTTATTGAATTTGAACTATATTTCGACGTTTTTTGATGGTTCTGAGCCACCAAACACACTTAAAGCATGCAGAATCGACTCAGAATAGGAAAAGGAGACGTTTAGGTCAATTTTATGCATTCTGGCGTTCGTAGATACAAGAAAACTGTTAAAATTCTTCAGAAACGTCACTTTTGAAGTGTTTTCTTGTACTTTTAAGCCAATCAGATACCCTACGGGCTCGGAAAGTGCAACGAAACCATCAAATTTTAGCTAGAAACTGTATTTTTGTCGATTTTTATTGAATTTGAACTATATTTCAACGTTTTTTGATGGTTCTGAGCCACCAAACACACTTAAAGCATGCAGAATCGACTCAGAATAGGAAAAGGAGACGGTTAGGTCAATTTTATGCATTCTGGCGTTCGTAGATACAAGAAAACTGTTAAAATTCTTCAGAAACGTCACTTTTGAAGTGTTTTCTTGTACTTTTAAGCCAATCAGATACCCTACGGGCTCGGAAAGTGCAACGAAACCATCAAATTTTAGCTAGAAACTGTATTTTTGTCGATTTTTATTGAATTTGAACTATATTTCAACGTTTTTTGATGGTTCTGAGCCACCAAACACACTTAAAGCATGCAGAATCGACTCAGAATAGGAAAAGGAGACGTTTAGGTCAAATTATGCATTCTGGCGTTCGTAGATACAAGAAAACTGTTAAAATTCTTCAGAAACGTCACTTTTGAAGTGTTTTCTTGTACTTTTAAGCCAATCAGATACCCTACGGGCTCGGAAAGTGCAACGAAACCATCAAATTTTAGCTAGAAACTGTATTTTTGTCGATTTTTATTGAATTTGAACTATATTTCAACGTTTTTTGATGGTTCTGAGCCACCAAACACACTTAAAGCATGCAGAATCGACTCAGAATAGGAAAAGGAGACGTTTAGGTCAATTTTATGCATTCTGGCGTTCGTAGATACAAGAAAACTGTTAAAATTCTTCAGAAACGTCACTTTTGAAGTGTTTTCTTGTACTTTTAAGCCAATCAGATACCCTACGGGCTCGGAAAGTGCAAAGAAACCATCAAATTTTAGCTAGAAACTGTATTTTTGTCGATTTTTATTGAATTTGAACTATATTTCAACGTTTTTTGATGGTTCTGAGCCACCAAACACACTTAAAGCATGCAGAATCGACTCAGAATAGGAAAAGGAGACGTTTAGGTCAATTTTATGCATTCTGGCGTTCGTAGATACAAGAAAACTGTTAAAATTCTTCAGAAACGTCACTTTTGAAGTGTTTTCTTGTACTTTTAAGCCAATCAGACACCCTACGGGCTCGGAAAGTGCAACGAAACCATCAAATTTTAGCTAGAAACTGTATTTTTGTCGATTTTTATTGAATTTGAACTATATATCAACGTTTTTTGATGGTTCTGAGCCACCAAACACACTTAAAGCATGCAGAATCGACTCAGAATAGGAAAAGGAGACGTTTAGGTCAATTTTATGCATTCTGGCGTTCGTAGATACAAGAAAACTGTTAAAATTCTTCAGAAACGTCACTTTTGAAGTGTTTTCTTGTACTTTTAAGCCAATCAGATACCCAACGGGCTCGGAAAGTGCAAAGAAACCATCAAATTTTAGCTAGAAACTGTATTTTTGTCGATTTTTATTGAATTTGAACTATATTTCAACGTTTTTTGATGGTTCTGAGCCACCAAACACACTTAAAGCATGCAGAATCGACTCAGAATAGGAAAAGGAGACGGTTAGGTCAATTTTATGCATTCTGGCGTTCGTAGATACAAGAAAACTGTTAAAATTCTTCAGAAACGTCACTTTTGAAGTGTTTTCTTGTACTTTTAAGCCAATCAGATACCCTACGGGCTCGGAAAGTGCACCGAAACCATCAAATTTTAGCTAGAAACTGTATTTTTGTCGATTTTTATTGAATTTGAACTATATTTCAACGTTTTTTGATGGTTCTGAGCCACCAAACACACTTAAAGCATGCAGAATCGACTCAGAATAGGAAAAGGAGACGTTTAGGTCAATTTTATGCATTCTGGCGTTCGTAGATACAAGAAAACTGTTAAAATTCTTCAGAAACGTCAATTTTGAAGTGTTTTCTTGGACTTTTAAGCCAATCAGATACCCTACGGGCTCGGAAAGTGCAACGAAACCATCAAATTTTAGCTAGAAACTGTATTTTTGTCGATTTTTATTGAATTTGAACTATATTTCAACGTTTTTTGATGGTTCTGAGCCACCAAACACACTTAAAGCATGCAGAATCGACTCAGAATAGGAAAAGGAGACGTTTAGGTCAATTTTATGCATTCTGGCGTTCGTAGATACAAGAAAACTGTTAAAATTCTTCAGAAACGTCACTTTTGAAGTGTTTTCTTGTACTTTTAAGCCAATCAGATACCCTACGGGCTCGGAAAGTGCAACGAAACCATCAAATTTTAGCTAGAAACTGTATTTTTGTCGATTTTTATTGAATTTGAACTATATTTCAACGTTTTTTGATGGTTCTGAGCCACCAAACACACTTAAAGCATGCAGAATCGACTCAGAATAGGAAAAGGAGACGTTTAGGTCAATTTTATGCATTCTGGCGTTCGTAGATACAAGAAAACTGTTAAAATTCTTCAGAAACGTCACTTTTGAAGTGTTTTCTTGTACTTTTAAGCCAATCAGACACCCTACGGGCTCGGAAAGTGCAACGAAACCATCAAATTTTAGCTAGAAACTGTATTTTTGTCGATTTTTATTGAATTTGAACTATATATCAACGTTTTTTGATGGTTCTGAGCCACCAAACACACTTAAAGCATGCAGAATCGACTCAGAATAGGAAAAGGAGACGTTTAGGTCAATTTTATGCATTCTGGCGTTCGTAGATACAAGAAAACTGTTAAAATTCTTCAGAAACGTCACTTTTGAAGTGTTTTCTTGTACTTTTAAGCCAATCAGATACCCTACGGGCTCGGAAAGTGCAAAGAAACCATCAAATTTTAGCTAGAAACTGTATTTTTGTCGATTTTTATTGAATTTGAACTATATTTCAACGTTTTTTGATGGTTCTGAGCCACCAAACACACTTAAAGCATGCAGAATCGACTCAGAATAGGAAAAGGAGGCGTTTAGGTCAATTTTATGCATTCTGGCGTTCGTAGATACAAGAAAACTGTTAAAATTCTTCAGAAACGTCACTTTTGAAGTGTTTTCTTGTACTTTTAAGCCAATCAGATACCCTACGGGCTCGGAAAGTGCAAAGAAACCATCAAATTTTAGCTAGAAACTGTATTTTTGTCGATTTTTATTGAATTTGAACTATATTTCAACGTTTTTTGATGGTTCTGAGCCACCAAACACACTTAAAGCATGCAGAATCGACTCAGAATAGGAAAAGGAGACGTTTAGGTCAATTTTATGCATTCTGGCGTTCGTAGATACAAGAAAACTGTTAAAATTCTTCAGAAACGTCACTTTTGAAGTGTTTTCTTGTACTTTTAAGCCAATCAGATACCCAACGGGCTCGGAAAGTGCAACGAAACCATCAAATTTTAGCTAGAAACTGTATTTTTGTCGATTTTTATTGAATTTGAACTATATTTCAACGTTTTTTGATGGTTCTGAGCCACCAAACACACTTAAAGCATGCAGAATCGACTCAGAATAGGAAAAGGAGACGTTTAGGTCAATTTTATGCATTCTGGCGTTCGTAGATACAAGAAAACTGTTAAAATTCTTCAGAAACGTCACTTTTGAAGTGTTTTCTTGGACTTTTAAGCCAATCAGATACCCTACGGGCTCGGAAAGTACAACGAAACCATCAAATTTTAGCTAGAAACTGTATTTTTGTCGATTTTTATTGAATTTGAACTATATTTCAACGTTTTTTGATGGTTCTGAGCCACCAAACACACTTAAAGCATGCAGAATCTACTCAGAATAGGAAAAGGAGACGTTTAGGTCAATTTTATGCATTCTGGCGTTCGTAGATACAAGAAAACTGTTAAAATTCTTCAGAAACGTCACTTTTGAAGTGTTTTCTTGTACTTTTAAGCCAATCAGATACCCTACGGGCTCGGAAAGTGCAACGAAACCATCAAATTTTAGCTAGAAACTGTATTTTTGTCGATTTTTATTGAATTTGAACTATATTTCAACGTTTTTTGATGGTTCTGAGCCACCAAACACACTTAAAGCATGCAGAATCGACTCAGAATAGGAAAAGGAGACGTTTAGGTCAATTTTATGCATTCTGGCGTTCGTAGATACAAGAAAACTGTTAAAATTCTTCAGAAACGTCACTTTTGAAGTGTTTTCTTGTACTTTTAAGCCAATCAGATACCCTACGGGCTCGGAAAGTGCAACGAAACCATCAAATTTTAGCTAGAAACTGTATTTTTGTCGATTTTTATTGAATTTGAACTATATTTCAACGTTTTTTGATGGTTCTGAGCCACCAAACACACTTAAAGCATGCAGAATCGACTCAGAATAGGAAAAGGAGACGTTTAGGTCAATTTTATGCATTCTGGCGTTCGTAGATACAAGAAAACTGTTAAAATTCTTCAGAAACGTCACTTTTGAAGTGTTTTCTTGTACTTTTAAGCCAATCAGATACCCTACGGGATCGGAAAGTGCAACGAAACCATCAAATTTTAGCTAGAAACTGTATTTTTGTCGATTTTTATTGAATTTGAACTATATTTCAACGTTTTTTGATGGTTCTGAGCCACCAAACACACTTAAAGCATGCAGAATCGACTCAGAATAGGAAAAGGAGACGTTTAGGTCAATTTTATGCATTCTGGCGTTCGTAGATACAAGAAAACTGTTAAAATTCTTCAGAAACGTCATTTTTGAAGTGTTTTCTTGTACTTTTAAGCCAATCAGATACCCTACGGGCTCGGAAAGTGCAACGAAACCATCAAATTTTAGCTAGAAACTGTATTTTTGTCGATTTTTATTGAATTTGAACTATATTTCAACGTTTTTTGATGGTTCTGAGCCACCAAACACACTTAAAGCATGCAGAATCGACTCAGAATAGGAAAAGGAGACGTTTAGGTCAATTTTATGCATTCTGGCGTTCGTAGATACAAGAAAACTGTTAAAATTCTTCAGAAACGTCACTTTTGAAGTGTTTTCTTGTACTTTTAAGCCAATCAGATACCCTCCGGGCTCGGAAAGTGCAACGAAACCATCAAATTTTAGCTAGAAACTGTATTTTTGTCGATTTTTATTGAATTTGAACTATATTTCAACGTTTTTTGATGGTTCTGAGCCACCAAACACACTTAAAGCATGCAGAATCGACTCAGAATAGGAAAAGGAGACGTTTAGGTCAATTTTATGCATTCTGGCGTTCGTAGATACAAGAAAACTGTTAAAATTCTTCAGAAACGTCACTTTTGAAGTGTTTTCTTGTACTTTTAAGCCAATCAGATACCCTACGGGCTCGGAAAGTGCAACGAAACCATCAAATTTTAGCTAGAAACTGTATTTTTGTCGATTTTTATTGAATTTGAACTATATTTCAACGTTTTTTGATGGTTCTGAGCCACCAAACACACTTAAAGCATGCAGAATCGACTCAGAATAGGAAAAGGAGACGTTTAGGTCAATTTTATGCATTCTGGCGTTCGTAGATACAAGAAAACTGTTAAAATTCTTCAGAAACGTCACTTTTGAAGTGTTTTCTTGTACTTTTAAGCCAATCAGACACCCTACGGGCTCGGAAAGTGCAACGAAACCATCAAATTTTAGCTAGAAACTGTATTTTTGTCGATTTTTATTGAATTTGAACTATATATCAAAGTTTTTTGATGGTTCTGAGCCACCAAACACACTTAAAGCATGCAGAATCGACTCAGAATAGGAAAAGGAGACGTTTAGGTCAATTTTATGCATTCTGGCGTTCGTAGATACAAGAAAACTGTTAAAATTCTTCAGAAACGTCACTTTTGAAGTGTTTTCTTGTACTTTTAAGCCAATCAGATACCCTACGGGCTCGGAAAGTGCAAAGAAACCATCAAATTTTAGCTAGAAACTGTATTTTTGTCGATTTTTATTGAATTTGAACTATATTTCAACGTTTTTTGATGGTTCTGAGCCACCAAACACACTTAAAGCATGCAGAATCGACTCAGAATAGGAAAAGGAGACGTTTAGGTCAATTTTATGCATTCTGGCGTTCGTAGATACAAGAAAACTGTTAAAATTCTTCAGAAACGTCACTTTTGAAGTGTTTTCTTGTACTTTTAAGCCAATCAGATATCCTACGGGCTCGGAAAGTGCAACGAAACCATCAAATTTTAGCTAGAAAAACATGTATTTTTTGTCGATTTTTATTGAATTTGAACTATATTTCAACGTTTTTTGATAGTTCTGAGCCACCAAACACACTTAAAGCATGCAGAATCGACTCAGAATAGGAAAAGGAGAAGTTTAGGTAAATTTTATGCATTCTGGCGTTCGTAGATACAAGAAAACTGTTAAAATTCTTCAGAAACGTCACTTTTGAAGTGTTTTCTTGTACTTTTAAGCCAATCAGATACCCTACGGGCTCGGAAAGTGCAAAGAAACCATCAAATTTTAGCTAGAAACTGTATTTTTGTCGATTTTTATTGAATTTGAACTATATTTCAACGTTTTTTGATGGTTCTGAGCCACCAAACACACTTAAAGCATGCAGAATCGACTCAGAATAGGAAAAGGAGACGTTTAGGTCAATTTTATGCATTCTGGCGTTCGTAGATACAAGAAAACTGTTAAAATTCTTCAGAAACGTCACTTTTGAAGTGTTTTCTTGTACTTTTAAGCCAATCAGATATACTACGGGCTCGGAAAGTGCAACGAAACCATCAAATTTTAGCTAGAAACTGTATTTTTGTCGATTTTTATTGAATTTGAACTATATTTCAACGTTTTTTGATAGTTCTGAGCCACCAAACACACTTAAAGCATGCAAAATCGACTCAGAATAGGAAAAGGAGAAGTTTAGGTAAATTTTATGCATTCTGGCGTTCGTAGATACAAGAAAACTGTTAAAATTCTTCAGAAACGTCACTTTTGAAGTGTTTTCTTGTACTTTTAAGCCAATCAGATACCCTACGGGCTCGGAAAGTGCAACGAAACCATCAAACTTTAGCTAGAAACTGTATTTTTGTCGATTTTTATTGAATTTGAACTATATTTCAACGTTTTTTGATGGTTCTGAGCCACCAAACACACTTAAAGCATGCAGAATCGACTCAGAATAGGAAAAGGAGACCTTTAGGTCAATTTTATGCATTCTGGCGTTCGTAGATACAAGAAAACTGTTAAAATTCTTCAGAAACGTCACTTTTGAAGTGTTTTCTTGTACTTTTAAGCCAATCAGATACCCTACGGGCTCGGAAAGTGCAACGAAACCATCAAATTTTAGCTAGAAACTGTATTTTTGTCGATTTTTATTGAATTTGAACTATATTTCAACGTTTTTTTGATGGTTCTGAGCCACCAAACACACTTAAAGCATGCAGAATCGACTCAGAATAGGAAAAGGAGACGTTTAGGTCAATTTTATGCATTCTGGCGTTGTAGATACAAGAAAACTGTTAAAATTCTTCAGAAACGTCACTTTTGAAGTGTTTTCTTGTACTTTTAAGCCAATCAGAAACCCTACGGGCTCGGAAAGTGCAACGAAACCATCAAATTTTAGCTAGAAACTGTATTTTTGTCGATTTTTATTGAATTTGAACTATATTTCAACGTTTTTTGATGGTTCTGAGCCACCAAACACACTTAAAGCATGCAGAATCGACTCAGAATAGGAAAAGGAGACGTTTAGGTCAATTTTATGCATTCTGGCGTTCGTAGATACAAGAAAACTGTTAAAATTCTTCAGAAACGTCAATTTTGAAGTGTTTTCTTGGACTTTTAAGCCAATCAGATACCCTACGGGCTCGGAAAGTGCAACGAAACCATCAAATTTTAGCTAGAAACTGTATTTTTGTCGATTTTTATTGAATTTGAACTATATTTCAACGTTTTTTGATGGTTCTGAGCCACCAAACACACTTAAAGCATGCAGAATCGACTCAGAATAGGAAAAGGAGACGTTTAGGTCAATTTTATGCATTCTGGCGTTCGTAGATACAAGAAAACTGTTAAAATTCTTCAGAAACGTCACTTTTGAAGTGTTTTCTTGTACTTTTAAGCCAATCAGATACCCTACGGGCTCGGAAAGTGCAACGAAACCATCAAATTTTAGCTAGAAACTGTATTTTTGTCGATTTTTATTGAATTTGAACTATATTTCAACGTTTTTTGATGGTTCTGAGCCACCAAACACACTTAAAGCATGCAGAATCGACTCAGAATAGGAAAAGGAGACGTTTAGGTCAATTTTATGCATTCTGGCGTTCGTAGATACAAGAAAACTGTTAAAATTCTTCAGAAACGTCACTTTTGAAGTGTTTTCTTGTACTTTTAAGCCAATCAGATACCCTACGGGCCCGGAAAGTGCAACGAAACCATCAAATTTTAGCTAGAAACTGTATTTTTGTCGATTTTTATTGAATTTGAACTATATTTCAACGTTTTTTGATGGTTCTGAGCCACCAAACACACTTAAAGCATGCAGAATCGACTCAGAATAGGAAAAGGAGACGTTTAGGTCAATTTTATGCATTCTGGCGTTCGTAGATACAAGAAAACTGTTAAAATTCTTCAGAAACGTCACTTTTGAAGTGTTTTCTTGTACTTTTAAGCCAATCAGATACCCTACGGGCTCGGAAAGTGCAACGAAACCATCAAATTTTAGCTAGAAACTGTATTTTTGTCGATTTTTATTGAATTTGAACTATATTTCAACGTTTTTTGATGGTTCTGAGCCACCAAACACACTTAAAGCATGCAGAATCGACTCAGAATAGGAAAAGGAGACGTTTAGGTCAATTTTATGCATTCTGGCGTTCGTAGATACAAGAAAACTGTTAAAATTCTTCAGAAACGTCACTTTTGAAGTGTTTTCTTGTACTTTTAAGCCAATCAGATACCCTCCGGGCTCGGAAAGTGCAACGAAACCATCAAATTTTAGCTAGAAACTGTATTTTTGTCGATTTTTATTGAATTTGAACTATATTTCAACGTTTTTTGATGGTTCTGAGCCACCAAACACACTTAAAGCATGCAGAATCGACTCAGAATAGGAAAAGGAGACGTTTAGGTCAATTTTATGCATTCTGGCGTTCGTAGATACAAGAAAACTGTTAAAATTCTTCAGAAACGTCACTTTTGAAGTGTTTTCTTGTACTTTTAAGCCAATCAGATACCCTACGGGCTCGGAAAGTGCAACGAAACCATCAAATTTTAGCTAGAAACTGTATTTTTGTCGATTTTTATTGAATTTGAACTATATTTCAACGTTTTTTGATGGTTCTGAGCCACCAAACACACTTAAAGCATGCAGAATCGACTCAGAATAGGAAAAGGAGACGTTTAGGTCAATTTTATGCATTCTGGCGTTCGTAGATACAAGAAAACTGTTAAAATTCTTCAGAAACGTCACTTTTGAAGTGTTTTCTTGTACTTTTAAGCCAATCAGATACCCTACGGGCTCGGAAAGTGCAACGAAACCATCAAATTTTAGCTAGAAACTGTATTTTTGTCGATTTTTATTGAATTTGAACTATATTTCAACGTTTTTTGATGGTTCTGAGCCACCAAACACACTTAAAGCATGCAGAATCGACTCAGAATAGGAAAAGGAGACGTTTAGGTCAATTTTATGCATTCTGGCGTTCGTAGATACAAGAAAGCTGTTAAAATTCTTCAGAAACGTCACTTTTGAAGTGTTTTCTTGTACTTTTAAGCCAATCAGATACCCTACGGGCTCGGAAAGTGCAACGAAACCATCAAATTTTAGCTAGAAACTGTATTTTTGTCGATTTTTATTGAATTTGAACTATATTTCAACGTTTTTTGATGGTTCTGAGCCACCAAACACACTTAAAGCATGCAGAATCGATTCAGAATAGGAAAAGGAGACGTTTAGGTCAATTTTATGCATTCTGGCGTTCGTAGATACAAGAAAACTGTTAAAATTCTTCAGAAACGTCACTTTTGAAGTGTTTTCTTGTACTTTTAAGCCAATCAGATACCCTACGGGCTCGGAAAGTGCAACGAAACCATCAAATTTTAGCTAGAAACTGTATTTTTGTCGATTTTTATTGAATTTGAACTATATTTCAACGTTTTTTGATGGTTCTGAGCCACCAAACACACTTAAAGCATGCAGAATCGACTCAGAATAGGAAAAGGAGACGTTTAGGTCAATTTTATGCATTCTGGCGTTCGTAGATACAAGAAAACTGTTAAAATTCTTCAGAAACGTCACTTTTGAAATGTTTTCTTGTACTTTTAAGCCAATCAGATACCCTACGGGCTCGGAAAGTGCAACGAAACCATCAAATTTTAGCTAGAAACTGTATTTTTGCCGATTTTTATTGAATTTGAACTATATTTCAACGTTTTTTGATGGTTCTGAGCCACCAAACACACTTAAAGCATGCAGAATCGACTCAGAATAGGAAAAGGAGACGTTTAGGTCAATTTTATGCATTCTGGCGTTCGTAGATACAAGAAAACTGTTAAAATTCTTCAGAAACGTCACTTTTGAAGTGTTTTCTTGTACTTTTAAGCCAATCAGATACCCTACGGGCTCGGAAAGTGCAACGAAACCATCAAATTTTAGCTAGAAACTGTATTTTTGTCGATTTTTATTGAATTTGAACTATATTTCAACGTTTTTTGATGGTTCTGAGCCACCAAACACACTTAAAGCATGCAGAATCGACTCAGAATAGGAAAAGGAGACGTTTAGGTCAATTTTATGCATTCTGGCGTTCGTAGATACAAGAAAACTGTTAAAATTCTTCAGAAACGTCACTTTTGAAGTGTTTTCTTGTACTTTTAAGCCAATCAGATACCCCACGGGCTCGGAAAGTGCAACGAAACCATCAAATTTTAGCTAGAAACTGTATTTTTGTCGATTTTTATTGAATTTGAACTATATTTCAACGTTTTTTGATGGTTCTGAGCCACCAAACACACTTAAAGCATGCAGAATCGACTCAGAATAGGAAAAGGAGACGTTTAGGTCAATTTTATGCATTCTGGCGTTCGTAGATACAAGAAAACTGTTAAAATTCTTCAGAAACGTCACTTTTGAAGTGTTTTCTTGTACTTTTAAGCCAATCAGATACCCTACGGGCTCGGAAAGTGCAACGAAACCATCAAATTTTAGCTAGAAACTGTATTTTTGTCGATTTTTATTGAATTTGAACTATATTTCAACGTTTTTTGATGGTTCTGAGCCACCAAACACACTTAAAGCATGAAGAATCGACTCAGAATAGGAAAAGGAGACGTTTAGGTCATATTTATGCATTCTGGCGTTCGTAGATACAAGAAAACTGTTAAAATTCTTCAGAAACGTCACTTTTGAAGTGTTTTCTTGTACTTTTAAGCCAATCAGATACCCTACGGGCTCGGAAAGTGCAACGAAACCATCAAATTTTAGCTAGAAACTGTATTTTTGTCGATTTTTATTGAATTTGAACTATATTTCAAAGTTTTTTGATGGTTCTGAGCCACCAAACACACTTAAAGCATGCAGAATCGACTCAGAATAGGAAAAGGAGACGTTTAGGTCAATTTTATGCATTCTGGCGTTCGTAGATACAAGAAAACTGTTAAAATTCTTCAGAAACGTCACTTTTGAAGTGTTTTCTTGTACTTTTAAGCCAATCAGATACCCTACGGGCTCGGAAAGCGCAACGAAACCATCAAATTTTAGCTAGAAACTGTATTTTTGTCGATTTTTATTGAATTTGAACTATATTTCAACGTTTTTTGATGGTTCTGAGCCACCAAACACACTTAAAGCATGGAGAATCGACTCAGAATAGGAAAAGGAGACGTTTAGGTCAATTTTATGCATTCTGGCGTTCGTAGATACAAGAAAACTGTTAAAATTCTTCAGAAACGTCACTTTTGAAGTGTTTTCTTGTACTTTTAAGCCAATCAGATACCCTACGGGCTCGGAAAGTGCAACGAAACCATCAAATTTTAGCTAGAAACTGTATTTTTGTCGATTTTTATTGAATTTGAACTATATTTCAACGTTTTTTGATGGTTCTGAGCCACCAAACACACTTAAAGCATGCAGAATCGACTCAGAATAGGAAAAGGAGACGTTTAGGTCAATTTTTTGCATTCTGGCGTTCGTAGATACAAGAAAACTGCTAAAATTCTTCAGAAACGTCACTTTTGAAGTGTTTTCTTGTACTTTTAAGCCAATCAGATACCCTACGGGCTCGGAAAGTGCAACGAAACCATCAAATTTTAGCTAGAAACTGTATTTTTGTCGATTTTTATTGAATTTGAACTATATTTCAACGTTTTTTGATGGTTCTGAGCCACCAAACACACTTAAAGCATGCAGAATCGATTCAGAATAGGAAAAGGAGACGTTTAGGTCAATTTTATGCATTCTGGCGTTCGTAGATACAAGAAAACTGTTAAAATTCTTCAGAAACGTCACTTTTGAAGTGTTTTCTTGTACTTTTAAGCCAATCAGATACCCTACGGGCTCGGAAAGTGCAACGAAACCATCAAATTTTAGCTAGAAACTGTATTTTTGTCGATTTTTATTGAATTTGAACTATATTTCAACGTTTTTTGATGGTTCTGAGCCACCAAACTCACTTAAAGCATGCAGAATCGACTCAGAATAGGAAAAGGAGACGTTTAGGTCAATTTTATGCATTCTGGCGTTCGTAGATACAAGAAAACTGTTAAAATTCTTCAGAAACGTCACTTTTGAAATGTTTTCTTGTACTTTTAAGCCAATCAGATACCCTACGGGCTCGGAAAGTGCAACGAAACCATCAAATTTTAGCTAGAAACTGTATTTTTGCCGATTTTTATTGAATTTGAACTATATTTCAACGTTTTTTGATGGTTCTGAGCCACCAAACACACTTAAAGCATGCAGAATCGACTCAGAATAGGAAAAGGAGACGTTTAGGTCAATTTTATGCATTCTGGCGTTCGTAGATACAAGAAAACTGTTAAAATTCTTCAGAAACGTCACTTTTGAAGTGTTTTCTTGTACTTTTAAGCCAATCAGATACCCTACGGGCTCGGAAAGTGCAACGAAACCATCAAATTTTAGCTAGAAACTGTATTTTTGTCGATTTTTATTGAATTTGAACTATATTTCAACGTTTTTTGATGGTTCTGAGCCACCAAACACACTTAAAGCATGCAGAATCGACTCAGAATAGGAAAAGGAGACGTTTAGGTCAATTTTATGCATTCTGGCGTTCGTAGATACAAGAAAACTGTTAAAATTCTTCAGAAACGTCACTTTTGAAGTGTTTTCTTGTACTTTTAAGCCAATCAGATACCCTACGGGCTCGGAAAGTGCAACGAAACCATCAAATTTTAGCTAGAAACTGTATTTTTGTCGATTTTTATTGAATTTGAACTATATTTCAACGTTTTTTGATGGTTCTGAGCCACCAAACACACTTAAAGCATGCAGAATCGACTCAGAATAGGAAAAGGAGACGTTTAGGTCAATTTTATGCATTCTGGCGTTCGTAGATACAAGAAAACTGTTAAAATTCTTCAGAAACGTCACTTTTGAAGTGTTTTCTTGTACTTTTAAGCCAATCAGATACCCTACGGGCTCGGAAAGTGCAACGAAACCATCAAATTTTAGCTAGAAACTGTATTTTTGTCGATTTTTATTGAATTTGAACTATATTTCAACGTTTTTTGATGGTTCTGAGCCACCAAACACACTTAAAGCATGCAGAATCGACTCAGAATAGGAAAAGGAGACGTTTAGGTCAATTTTATGCATTCTGGCGTTCGTAGATACAAGAAAACTGTTAAAATTCTTCAGAAACGTCACTTTTGAAGTGTTTTCTTGTACTTTTAAGCCAATCAGATACCCTACGGGCTCGGAAAGTGCAACGAAACCATCAAATTTTAGCTAGAAACTGTATTTTTGTCGATTTTTATTGAATTTGAACTATATTTCAACGTTTTTTGATGGTTCTGAGCCACCAAACACACTTAAAGCATGCAGAATCGACTCAGAATAGGAAAAGGAGACGTTTAGGTCAATTTTATGCATTCTGGCGTTCGTAGATACAAGAAAACTGTTAAAATTCTTCAGAAACGTCACTTTTGAAGTGTTTTCTTGTACTTTTAAGCCAATCAGATACCCTACGGGCTCGGAAAGTGCAACGAAACCATCAAATTTTAGCTAGAAACTGTATTTTTGTCGATTTTTATTGAATTTGAACTATATTTCAACGTTTTTTGATGGTTCTGAGCCACCAAACACACTTAAAGCATGCAGAATCGACTCAGAATAGGAAAAGGAGACGTTTAGGTCAATTTTATGCATTCTGGCGTTCGTAGATACAAGAAAACTGTTAAAATTCTTCAGAAACGTCACTTTTGAAGTGTTTTCTTGTACTTTTAAGCCAATCAGATACCCTACGGGCTCGGAAAGTGCAACGAAACCATCAAATTTTAGCTAGAAACTGTATTTTTGTCGATTTTTATTGAATTTGAACTATATTTCAACGTTTTTTGATGGTTCTGAGCCACCAAACACACTTAAAGCATGCAGAATCGACTCAGAATAGGAAAAGGAGACGTTTAGGTCAATTTTATGCATTCTGGCGTTCGTAGATACAAGAAAACTGTTAAAATTCTTCAGGAAAGGTCACTTTTGAAGTGTTTTCTTGTACTTTTAAGCCAATCAGATACCCTACGGGCTCGGAAAGTGCAACGAAACCATCAAATTTTAGCTAGAAACTGTATTTTTGTCGATTTTTATTGAATTTGAACTATATTTCAACGTTTTTTGATGGTTCTGAGCCACCAAACTCACTTAAAGCATGCAGAATCGACTCAGAATAGGAAAAGGAGACGTTTAGGTCAATTTTATGCATTCTGGCGTTCGTAGATACAAGAAAACCGTTAAAATTCTTCAGAAACGTCACTTTTGAAATGTTTTCTTGTACTTTTAAGCCAATCAGATACCCTACGGGCTCGGAAAGTGCAACGAAACCATCAAATTTTAGCTAGAAACTGTATTTTTGCCGATTTTTATTGAATTTGAACTATATTTCAACGTTTTTTGATGGTTCTGAGCCACCAAACACACTTAAAGCATGCAGAATCGACTCAGAATAGGAAAAGGAGACGTTTAGGTCAATTTTATGCATTCTGGCGTTCGTAGATACAAGAAAACTGTTAAAATTCTTCAGAAACGTCACTTTTGAAGTGTTTTCTTGTACTTTCAAGCCAATCAGATACCCTACGGGCTCGGAAAGTGCAACGAAACCATCAAATTTTAGCTAGAAACTGTATTTTTGTCGATTTTTATTGAATTTGAACTATATTTCAACGTTTTTTGATGGTTCTGAGCCACCAAACACACTTAAAGCATGCAGAATCGACTCAGAATAGGAAAAGGAGACGTTTAGGTCAATTTTATGCATTCTGGCGTTCGTAGATACAAGAAAACTGTTAAAATTCTTCAGAAACGTCACTTTTGAAGTGTTTTCTTGTACTTTTAAGCCAATCAGATACCCTACGGGCTCGGAAAGTGCAACGAAACCATCAAATTTTAGCTAGAAACTGTATTTTTGTCGATTTTTATTGAATTTGAACTATATTTCAACGTTTTTTGATGGTTCTGAGCCACCAAACACACTTAAAGCATGCAGAATCGACTCAGAATAGGAAAAGGAGACGTTTAGGTCAATTTTATGCATTCTGGCGTTCGTAGAAACAAGAAAACTGTTAAAATTCTTCAGAAACGTCACTTTTGAAGTGTTTTCTTGTACTTTTAAGCCAATCAGATACCCTACGGGCTCGGAAAGTGCAACGAAACCATCAAATTTTAGCTAGAAACTGTATTTTTGTCGATTTTTATTGAATTTGAACTATATTTCAACGTTTTTTGATGGTTCTGAGCCACCAAACACACTTAAAGCATGCAGAATCGACTCAGAATAGGAAAAGGAGACGTTTAGGTCAATTTTATGCATTCTGGCGTTCGTAGATACAAGAAAACTGTTAAAATTCTTCAGAAACGTCACTTTTGAAGTGTTTTCTTGTACTTTTAAGCCAATCAGATACCCTACGGGCTCGGAAAGTGCAACGAAACCATCAAATTTTAGCTAGAAACTGTATTTTTGTCGATTTTTATTGAATTTGAACTATATTTCAACGTTTTTTGATGGTTCTGAGCCACCAAACACACTTAAAGCATGCAGAATCGACTCAGAATAGGAAAAGGAGACGTTTAGGTCAATTTTATGCATTCTGGCGTTCGTAGATACAAGAAAACTGTTAAAATTTTTCAGAAACGTCACTTTTGAAGTGTTTTCTTGTACTTTTAAGCCAATCAGATACCCTACGGGCTCGGAAAGTGCAACGAAACCATCAAATTTTAGCTAGAAACTGTATTTTTGTTGATTTTTATTGAATTTGAACTATATTTCAACGTTTTTTGATGGTTCTGAGCCACCAAACACACTTAAAGCATGCAGAATCGACTCAGAATAGGAAAAGGAGACGTTTAGGTCAATTTTATGCATTCTGGCGTTCGTAGATACAAGAAAACTGTTAAAATTCTTCAGAAACGTCACTTTTGAAGTGTTTTCTTGTACTTTTAAGCCAATCAGATACCCTACGGGCTCGGAAAGCGCAACGAAACCATCAAATTTTAGCTAGAAACTGTATTTTTGTCGATTTTTATTGAATTTGAACTATATTTCAACGTTTTTTGATGGTTCTGAGCCACCAAACACACTTAAAGCATGGAGAATCGACTCAGAATAGGAAAAGGAGACGTTTAGGTCAATTTTATGCATTCTGGCGTTCGTAGATACAAGAAAACTGTTAAAATTCTTCAGAAACGTCACTTTTGAAGTGTTTTCTTGTACTTTTAAGCCAATCAGATACCCTACGGGCTCGGAAAGTGCAACGAAACCATCAAATTTTAGCTAGAAACTGTATTTTTGTCGATTTTTATTGAATTTGAACTATATTTCAACGTTTTTTGATGGTTCTGAGCCACCAAACACACTTAAAGCATGCAGAATCGACTCAGAATAGGAAAAGGAGACGTTTAGGTCAATTTTATGCATTCTGGCGTTCGTAGATACAAGAAAACTGTTAAAATTCTTCAGAAACGTCACTTTTGAAGTGTTTTCTTGTACTTTTAAGCCAATCAGATACCCAACGGGCTCGGAAAGTGCAACGAAACCATCAAATTTTAGCTAGAAACTGTATTTTTGTCGATTTTTATTGAATTTGAACTATATTTCAACGTTTTTTGATGGTTCTGAGCCACCAAACACACTTAAAGCATGCAGAATCGACTCAGAATAGGAAAAGGAGACGTTTAGGTCAATTTTATGCATTCTGGCGTTCGTAGATACAAGAAAACTGTTAAAATTCTTCAGAAACGTCACTTTTGAAATGTTTTCTTGTACTTTTAAGCCAATCAGATACCCTACGGGCTCGGAAAGTGCAACGAAACCATCAAATTTTAGCTAGAAACTGTATTTTTGCCGATTTTTATTGAATTTGAACTATATTTCAACGTTTTTTGATGGTTCTGAGCCACCAAACACACTTAAAGCATGCAGAATCGACTCAGAATAGGAAAAGGAGACGTTTAGGTCAAATTTTATGCATTCTGGCGTTCGTAGATACAAGAAAACTGTTAAAATTCTTCAGAAACGTCACTTTTGAAGTGTTTTCTTGTACTTTTAAGCCAATCAGATACCCTACGGGCTCGGAAAGTGCAACGAAACCATCAAATTTTAGCTAGAAACTGTATTTTTGTCGATTTTTATTGAATTTGAACTATATTTCAACGTTTTTTGATGGTTCTGAGCCACCAAACACACTTAAAGCATGCAGAATCGACTCAGAATAGGAAAAGGAGACGTTTAGGTCAATTTTATGCATTCTGGCGTTCGTAGATACAAGAAAACTGTTAAAATTCTTCAGAAACGTCACTTTTGAAGTGTTTTCTTGTACTTTTAAGCCAATCAGATACCCTACGGGCTCGGAAAGTGCAACGAAACCATCAAATTTTAGCTAGAAACTGTATTTTTGTCGATTTTTATTGAATTTGAACTATATTTCAACGTTTTTTGATGGTTCTGAGCCACCAAACACACTTAAAGCATGCAGAATCGACTCAGAATAGGAAAAGGAGACGTTTAGGTCAATTTTATGCATTCTGGCGTTCGTAGATACAAGAAAACTGTTAAAATTCTTCAGAAACGTCACTTTTGAAGTGTTTTCTTGTACCTTTAAGCCAATCAGATACCCTACGGGCTCGGAAAGTGCAACGAAACCATCAAATTTTAGCTAGAAACTGTATTTTTGTCGATTTTTATTGAATTTGAACTATATTTCAACGTTTTTTGATGGTTCTGAGCCACCAAACACACTTAAAGCATGCAGAATCGACTCAGAATAGGAAAAGGAGACGTTTAGGTCAATTTTATGCATTCTGGCGTTCGTAGATACAAGAAAACTGTTAAAATTCTTCAGAAACGTCACTTTTGAAGTGTTTTCTTGTACTTTTAAGCCAATCAGATACCCTACGGGCTCGGAAAGTGCAACGAAACCATCAAATTTTAGCTAGAAACTGTATTTTTGTCGATTTTTATTGAATTTGAACTATATTTCAACGTTTTTTGATGGTTCTGAGCCACCAAACACACTTAAAGCATGCAGAATCGACTCAGAATAGGAAAAGGAGACGTTTAGGTCAATTTTATGCATTCTGGCGTTCGTAGATACAAGAAAACTGTTAAAATTCTTCAGAAACGTCACTTTTGAAGTGTTTTCTTGTACTTTTAAGCCAATCAGATACCCTACGGGCTCGGAAAGTGCAACGAAACCATCAAATTTTAGCTAGAAACTGTATTTTTGTCGATTTTTATTGAATTTGAACTATATTTCAACGTTTTTTGATGGTTCTGAGCCACCAAACACACTTAAAGCATGCAGAACCGACTCAGAATAGGAAAAGGAGACGTTTAGGTCAATTTTATGCATTCTGGCGTTCGTAGATACAAGAAAACTGTTAAAATTCTTCAGAAACGTCACTTTTGAAGTGTTTTCTTGTACTTTTAAGCCAATCAGATACCCTACGGGCTCGGAAAGTGCAACGAAACCATCAAATTTTAGCTAGAAACTGTATTTTTGTCGATTTTTATTGAATTTGAACTATATTTCAACGTTTTTTGATGGTTCTGAGCCACCAAACACACTTAAAGCATGCAGAATCGACTCAGAATAGGAAAAGGAGACGTTTAGGTCAATTTTATGCATTCTGGCGTTCGTAGATACAAGAAAACTGTTAAAATTCTTCAGAAACGTCACTTTTGAAGTGTTTTCTTGTACTTTTAAGCCAATCAGATACCCTACGGGCTCGGAAAGTGCAACGAAACCATCAAATTTTAGCTAGAAACTGTATTTTTGTCGATTTTTATTGAATTTGAACTATATTTCAACGTTTTTTGATGGTTCTGAGCCACCAAACACACTTAAAGCATGCAGAATCGACTCAGAATAGGAAAAGGAGACGTTTAGGTCAATTTTATGCATTCTGGCGTTCGTAGATACAAGAAAACTGTTAAAATTCTTCAGAAACGTCACTTTTGAAGTGTTTTCTTGTACTTTTAAGCCAATCAGATACCCTACGGGCTCGGAAAGTGCAACGAAACCATCAAATTTTAGCTAGAAACTGTATTTTTGTCGATTTTTATTGAATTTGAACTATATTTCAACGTTTTTTGATGGTTCTGAGCCACCAAACACACTTAAAGCATGCAGAATCGACTCAGAATAGGAAAAGGAGACGTTTAGGTCAATTTTATGCATTCTGGCGTTCGTAGATACAAGAAAACTGTTAAAATTCTTCAGAAACGTCACTTTTGAAGTGTTTTCTTGTACTTTTAAGCCAATCAGATACCCTACGGGCTCGGAAAGTGCAACGAAACCATCAAATTTTAGCTAGAAACTGTATTTTTGTCGATTTTTATTGAATTTGAACTATATTTCAACGTTTTTTGATGGTTCTGAGCCACCAAACACACTTAAAGCATGCAGAATCGACTCAGAATAGGAAAAGGAGACGTTTAGGTCAATTTTATGCATTCTGGCGTTCGTAGATACAAGAAAACTGTTAAAATTCTTCAGAAACGTCACTTTTGAAGTGTTTTCTTGTACTTTTAAGCCAATCAGATACCCTACGGGCTCGGAAAGTGCAACGAAACCATCAAATTTTAGCTAGAAACTGTATTTTTGTCGATTTTTATTGAATTTGAACTATATTTCAACGTTTTTTGATGGTTCTGAGCCACCAAACACACTTAAAGCATGCAGAATCGACTCAGAATAGGAAAAGGAGACGTTTAGGTCAATTTTATGCATTCTGGCGTTCGTAGATACAAGAAAACTGTTAAAATTCTTCAGAAACGTCACTTTTGAAGTGTTTTCTTGTACTTTTAAGCCAATCAGATACCCTACGGGCTCGGAAAGTGCAACGAAACCATCAAATTTTAGCTAGAATCTGTATTTTTGTCGATTTTTATTGAATTTGAACTATATTTCAACGTTTTTTGATGGTTCTGAGCCACCAAACACACTTAAAGCATGCAGAATCGACTCAGAATAGGAAAAGGAGATGTTTAGGTCAATTTTATGCATTCTGGCGTTCGTAGATACAAGAAAACTGTTAAAATTCTTCAGAAACGTCACTTTTGAAGTGTTTTCTTGTACTTTTAAGCCAATCAGATACCCTACGGGCTCGGAAAGTCCAACGAAACCATCAAATTTTAGCTAGAAACTGTATTTTTGTCGATTTTTATTGAATTTGAACTATATTTCAACGTTTTTTGATGGTTCTGAGCCACCAAACACACTTAAAGCATGCAGAATCGACTCTGAATAGGAAAAGGAGACGTTTAGGTCAATTTTATGCATTCTGGCGTTCGTAGATACAAGAAAACTGTTAAAATTCTTCAGAAACGTCACTTTTGAAGTGTTTTCTTGTACTTTTAAGCCAATCAGATACCCTACGGGCTCGGAAAGTGCAACGAAACCATCAAATTTTAGCTAGAAACTGTATTTTTGTCGATTTTTATTGAATTTGAACTATATTTCAACGTTTTTTGATGGTTCTGAGCCACCAAACACACTTAAAGCATGCAGAATCGACTCAGAATAGGAAAAGGAGACGTTTAGGTCAATTTTATGCATTCTGGCGTTCGTAGATACAAGAAAACTGTTAAAATTCTTCAGAAACGTCACTTTTGAAGTGTTTTCTTGTACTTTTAAGCCAATCAGATACCCTACGGGCTCGGAAAGTGCAACGAAACCATCAAATTTTAGCTAGAAACTGTATTTTTGTCGATTTTTATTGAATTTGAACTATATTTCAACGTTTTTTGATGGTTCTGAGCCACCAAACACACTTAAAGCATGCAGAATCGACTCAGAATAGGAAAAGGAGACGTTTAGGTCAATTTAATGCATTCTGGCGTTCGTGGATACAAGAAAACTGTTAAAATTCTTCAGAAACGTCACTTTTGAAGTGTTTTCTTGTACTTTTAAGCCAATCAGATACCCTACGGGCTCGGAAAGTGCAACGAAACCATCAAATTTTAGCTAGAAACTGTATTTTTGTCGATTTTTATTGAATTTGAACTATATTTCAACGTTTTTTGATGGTTCTGAGCCACCAAACACACTTAAAGCATGCAGAATCGACTCAGAATAGGAAAAGGAGACGTTTAGGTCAATTTTATGCATTCTGGCGTTCGTAGATACAAGAAAACTGTTAAAATTCTTCAGAAACGTCACTTTTGAAGTGTTTTCTTGTACTTTTAAGCCAATCAGATACCCTACGGGCTCGGAAAGTGCAACGAAACCATCAAATTTTAGCTAGAAACTGTATTTTTGTCGATTTTTATTGAATTTGAACTATATTTCAACGTTTTTTGATGGTTCTGAGCCACCAAACACACTTAAAGCATGCAGAATCGACTCAGAATAGGAAAAGGAGACGTTTAGGTCAATTTTATGCATTCTGGCGTTCGTAGATACAAGAAAACTGTTAAAATTCTTCAGAAACGTCACTTTTGAAGTGTTTTCTTGTACTTTTAAGCCAATCAGATACCCTACGGGCTCGGAAAGTGCAACGAAACCATCAAATTTTAGCTAGAAACTGTATTTTTGTCGATTTTTATTGAATTTGAACTATATTTCAACGTTTTTTGATGGTTCTGAGCCACCAAACACACTTAAAGCATGCAGAATCGACTCAGAATAGGAAAAGGAGACGTTTAGGTCAATTTTATGCATTCTGGCGTTCGTAGATACAAGAAAACTGTTAAAATTCTTCAGAAACGTCACTTTTGAAGTGTTTTCTTGTACTTTTAAGCCAATCAGATACCCTACGGGCTCGGAAAGTGCAACGAAACCATCAAATTTTAGCTAGAAACTGTATTTTTGTCGATTTTTATTGAATTTGAACTATATTTCAACGTTTTTTTATGGTTCTGAGCCACCAAACACACTTAAAGCATGCAGAATCGACTCAGAATAGGAAAAGGAGACGTTTAGGTCAATTTTATGCATTCTGGCGTTCGTAGATACAAGAAAACTGTTAAAATTCTTCAGAAACGTCACTTTTGAAGTGTTTTCTTGTACTTTTAAGCCAATCAGATACCCTACGGGCTCGGAAAGTGCAACGAAACCATCAAATTTTAGCTAGAAACTGTATTTTTGTCGATTTTTATTGAATTTGAACTATATTTCAACGTTTTTTGATGGTTCTGAGCCACCAAACACACTTAAAGCATGCAGAATCGACTCAGAATAGGAAAAGGAGACGTTTAGGTCAATTTTATGCATTCTGGCGTTCGTAGATACAAGAAAACTGTTAAAATTCTTCAGAAACGTCACTTTTGAAGTGTTTTCTTGTCCTTTTAAGCCAATCAGATACCCTACGGGCTCGGAAAGTGCAACGAAACCATCAAATTTTAGCTAGAAACTGTATTTTTGTCGATTTTTATTGAATTTGAACTATATTTCAACGTTTTTTGATGGTTCTGAGCCACCAAACACACTTAAAGCATGCAGAATCGACTCAGAATAGGAAAAGGAGACGTTTAGGTCAATTTTATGCATTCTGGCGTTCGTAGATACAAGAAAACTGTTAAAATTCTTCAGAAACGTCACTTTTGAAGTGTTTTCTTGTACTTTTAAGCCAATCAGATACCCTACGGGCTCGGAAAGTGCAACGAAACCATCAAATTTTAGCTAGAAACTGTATTTTTGTCGATTTTTATTGAATTTGAACTATATTTCAACGTTTTTTGATGGTTCTGAGCCACCAAACACACTTAAAGCATGCAGAATCGACTCAGAATAGGAAAAGGAGACGTTTAGGTCAATTTTATGCATTCTGGCGTTCGTAGATACAAGAAAACTGTTAAAATTCTTCAGAAACGTCACTTTTGAAGTGTTTTCTTGTACTTTTAAGCCAATCAGATACCCTACGGGCTCGGAAAGTGCAACGAAACCATCAAATTTTAGCTAGAAACTGTATTTTTGTCGATTTTTATTGAATTTGAACTATATTTCAACGTTTTTTATAAATAAATAAATAAATAAATAAAGCCAATCAGATACCCTACGGGCTCGGAAAGTGCAACGAAACCATCAAATTTTAGCTAAAAACTGTATTTTTGTCGATTTTTATTGAATTTGAACTATATTTCAACGTTTTTTGATGGTTCTGAGCCACCAAACACACTTAAAGCATGCAGAATCGACTCAGAATAGGAAAAGGAGACGTTTAGGTCAATTTTATGCATTCTGGCGTTCGTAGATACAAGAAAACTGTTAAAATTCTTCAGAAACGTCACTTTTGAAGTGTTTTCTTGTACTTATAAGCCAATCAGATACCCTACGGGCTCGGAAAGTGCAACGAAACCATCAAATTTTAGCTAGAAGCTGTATTTTTGTCGATTTTTATTGAATTTGAACTATATTTCAACGTTTTTTTATGGTTCTGAGCCACCAAACACACTTAAAGCATGCAGAATCGACTCAGAATAGGAAAAGGAGACGTTTAGGTCAATTTTATGCATTCTGGCGTTCGTAGATACAAGAAAACTGTTAAAATTCTTCAGAAACGTCACTTTTGAAGTGTTTTCTTGTACTTTTAAGCCAATCAGATACCCTACGGGCTCGGAAAGTGCAACGAAACCATCAAATTTTAGCTAGAAACTGTATTTTTGTCGATTTTTATTGAATTTGAACTATATTTCAACGTTTTTTGATGGTTCTGAGCCACCAAACACACTTAAAGCATGCAGAATCGACTCAGAATAGGAAAAGGAGACGTTTAGGTCAATTTAATGCATTCTGGCGTTCGTGGATACAAGAAAACTGTTAAAATTCTTCAGAAACGTCACTTTTGAAGTGTTTTCTTGTACTTTTAAGCCAATCAGATACCCTACGGGCTCGGAAAGTGCAACGAAACCATCAAATTTTAGCTAGAAACTGTATTTTTGTCGATTTTTATTGAATTTGAACTATATTTCAACGTTTTTTGATGGTTCTGAGCCACCAAACACACTTAAAGCATGCAGAATCGACTCAGAATAGGAAAAGGAGACGTTTAGGTCAATTTTATGCATTCTGGCGTTCGTAGATACAAGAAAACTGTTAAAATTCTTCAGAAACGTCACTTTTGAAGTGTTTTCTTGTACTTTTAAGCCAATCAGATACCCTACGGGCTCGGAAAGTGCAACGAAACCATCAAATTTTAGCTAGAAACTGTATTTTTGTCGATTTTTATTGAATTTGAACTATATTTCAACGTTTTTTGATGGTTCTGAGCCACCAAACACACTTAAAGCATGCAGAATCGACTCAGAATAGGAAAAGGAGACGTTTAGGTCAATTTTATGCATTCTGGCGTTCGTAGATACAAGAAAACTGTTAAAATTCTTCAGAAACGTCACTTTTGAAGTGTTTTCTTGTACTTTTAAGCCAATCAGATACCCTACGGGCTCGGAAAGTGCAACGAAACCATCAAATTTTAGCTAGAAACTGTATTTTTGTCGATTTTTATTGAATTTGAACTATATTTCAACGTTTTTTGATGGTTCTGAGCCACCAAACACACTTAAAGCATGCAGAATCGACTCAGAATAGGAAAAGGAGACGTTTAGGTCAATTTTATGCATTCTGGCGTTCGTAGATACAAGAAAACTGTTAAAATTCTTCAGAAACGTCACTTTTGAAGTGTTTTCTTGTACTTTTAAGCCAATCAGATACCCTACGGGCTCGGAAAGTGCAACGAAACCATCAAATTTTAGCTAGAAACTGTATTTTTGTCGATTTTTATTGAATTTGAACTATATTTCAACGTTTTTTTATGGTTCTGAGCCACCAAACACACTTAAAGCATGCAGAATCGACTCAGAATAGGAAAAGGAGACGTTTAGGTCAATTTTATGCATTCTGGCGTTCGTAGATACAAGAAAACTGTTAAAATTCTTCAGAAACGTCACTTTTGAAGTGTTTTCTTGTACTTTTAAGCCAATCAGATACCCTACGGGCTCGGAAAGTGCAACGAAACCATCAAATTTTAGCTAGAAACTGTATTTTTGTCGATTTTTATTGAATTTGAACTATATTTCAACGTTTTTTGATGGTTCTGAGCCACCAAACACACTTAAAGCATGCAGAATCGACTCAGAATAGGAAAAGGAGACGTTTAGGTCAATTTTATGCATTCTGGCGTTCGTAGATACAAGAAAACTGTTAAAATTCTTCAGAAACGTCACTTTTGAAGTGTTTTCTTGTACTTTTAAGCCAATCAGATACCCTACGGGCTCGGAAAGTGCAACGAAACCATCAAATTTTAGCTAGAAACTGTATTTTTGTCGATTTTTATTGAATTTGAACTATATTTCAACGTTTTTTGATGGTTCTGAGCCACCAAACACACTTAAAGCATGCAGAATCGACTCAGAATAGGAAAAGGAGACGTTTAGGTCAATTTTATGCATTCTGGCGTTCGTAGATACAAGAAAACTGTTAAAATTCTTCAGAAACGTCACTTTTGAAGTGTTTTCTTGTACTTTTAAGCCAATCAGATACCCTACGGGCTCGGAAAGTGCAACGAAACCATCAAATTTTAGCTAGAAACTGTATTTTTGTCGATTTTTATTGAATTTGAACTATATTTCAACGTTTTTTGATGGTTCTGAGCCACCAAACACACTTAAAGCATGCAGAATCGACTCAGAATAGGAAAAGGAGACGTTTAGGTCAATTTTATGCATTCTGGCGTTCGTAGATACAAGAAAACTGTTAAAATTCTTCAGAAACGTCACTTTTGAAGTGTTTTCTTGTCCTTTTAAGCCAATCAGATACCCTACGGGCTCGGAAAGTGCAACGAAACCATCAAATTTTAGCTAGAAACTGTATTTTTGTCGATTTTTATTGAATTTGAACTATATTTCAACGTTTTTTGATGGTTCTGAGCCACCAAACACACTTAAAGCATGCAGAATCGACTCAGAATAGGAAAAGGAGACGTTTAGGTCGATTTTATGCATTCTGGCGTTCGTAGATACAAGAAAACTGTTAAAATTCTTCAGAAACGTCACTTTTGAAGTGTTTTCTTGTACTTTTAAGCCAATCAGATACCCTACGGGCTCGGAAAGTGCAACGAAACCATCAAATTTTAGCTAGAAACTGTATTTTTGTCGATTTTTATTGAATTTGAACTATATTTCAACGTTTTTTGATGGTTCTGAGCCACCAAACACACTTAAAGCATGCAGAATCGACTCAGAATAGGAAAAGGAGACGTTTAGGTCAATTTTATGCATTCTGGCGTTCGTAGATACAAGAAAACTGTTAAAATTCTTCAGAAACGTCACTTTTGAAGTGTTTTCTTGTACTTTTAAGCCAATCAGATACCCTACGGGCTCGGAAAGTGCAACGAAACCATCAAATTTTAGCTAGAAACTGTATTTTTGTCGATTTTTATTGAATTTGAACTATATTTCAACGTTTTTTGATGGTTCTGAGCCACCAAACACACTTAAAGCATGCAGAATCGACTCAGAATAGGAAAAGGAGACGTTTAGGTCAATTTTATGCATTCTGGCGTTCGTAGATACAAGAAAACTGTTAAAATTCTTCAGAAACGTCACTTTTGAAGTGTTTTCTTGTACTTTTAAGCCAATCAGATACCCTACGGGCTCGGAAAGTGCAACGAAACCATCAAATTTTAGCTAGAAACTGTATTTTTGTCGATTTTTATTGAATTTGAACTATATTTCAACGTTTTTTTATGGTTCTGAGCCACCAAACACACTTAAAGCATGCAGAATCGACTCAGAATAGGAAAAGGAGACGTTTAGGTCAATTTTATGCATTCTGGCGTTCGTAGATACAAGAAAACTGTTAAAATTCTTCAGAAACGTCACTTTTGAAGTGTTTTCTTGTACTTTTAAGCCAATCAGATACCCTACGGGCTCGGAAAGTGCAACGAAACCATCAAATTTTAGCTAGAAACTGTATTTTTGTCGATTTTTATTGAATTTGAACTATATTTCAACGTTTTTTGATGGTTCTGAGCCACCAAACACACTTAAAGCATGCAGAATCGACTCAGAATAGGAAAAGGAGACGTTTAGGTCAATTTTATGCATTCTGGCGTTCGTAGATACAAGAAAACTGTTAAAATTCTTCAGAAACGTCACTTTTGAAGTGTTTTCTTGTACTTTTAAGCCAATCAGATACCCTACGGGCTCGGAAAGTGCAACGAAACCATCAAATTTTAGCTAGAAACTGTATTTTTGTCGATTTTTATTGAATTTGAACTATATTTCAACGTTTTTTGATGGTTCTGAGCCACCAAACACACTTAAAGCATGCAGAATCGACTCAGAATAGGAAAAGGAGACGTTTAGGTCAATTTTATGCATTCTGGCGTTCGTAGATACAAGAAAACTGTTAAAATTCTTCAGAAACGTCACTTTTGAAGTGTTTTCTTGTACTTTTAAGCCAATCAGATACCCTACGGGCTCGGAAAGTGCAACGAAACCATCAAATTTTAGCTAGAAACTGTATTTTTGTCGATTTTTATTGAATTTGAACTATATTTCAACGTTTTTTGATGGTTCTGAGCCACCAAACACACTTAAAGCATGCAGAATCGACTCAGAATAGGAAAAGGAGACGTTTAGGTCAATTTTATGCATTCTGGCGTTCGTAGATACTAGAAAACTGTTAAAATTCTTCAGAAACGTCACTTTTGAAGTGTTTTCTTGTACTTTTAAGCCAATCAGGTACCCTACGGGCTCGGAAAGTGCAACGAAACCATCAAATTTTAGCTAGAAACTGTATTTTTGTCGATTTTTATTGAATTTGAACAATATTTCAACGTTTTTTGATGGTTCTGAGCCACCAAACACACTTAAAGCATGCAGAATCGACTCAGAATAGAAAAAGGAGACGTTTAGGTCAATTTTATGCATTCTGGCGTTCGTAGATACAAGAAAACTGTTAAAATTCTTCAGAAACGTCACTTTTGAAGTGTTTTCTTGTACTTTTAAGCCAATCAGATACCCAACGGGCTCGGAAAGTGCAACGAAACCATCAAATTTTAGCTAGAAACTGTATTTTTGTCGATTTTTATTGAATTTGAACTATATTTCAACGTTTTTTGATGGTTCTGAGCCACCAAACACACTTAAAGCATGCAGAATCGACTCAGAATAGGAAAAGGAGACGTTTAGGTCAATTTTATGCATTCTGGCGTTCGTAGATACAAGAAAACTGTTAAAATTCTTCAGAAACGTCACTTTTGAAGTGTTTTCTTGTACTTTTAAGCCAATCAGATACCCAACGGGCTCGGAAAGTGCAACGAAACCATCAAATTTTAGCTAGAAACTGTATTTTTGTCGATTTTTATTGAATTTGAACTATATTTCAACGTTTTTTGATGGTTCTGAGCCACCAAACACACTTAAAGCATGCAGAATCGACTCAGAATAGGAAAAGGAGACGTTTAGGTCAATTTTATGCATTCTGGCGTTCGTAGATACAAGAAAACTGTTAAAATTCTTCAGAAACGTCACTTTTGAAGTGTTTTCTTGTACTTTTAAGCCAATCAGATACCCTACGGGCTCGGAAAGTGCAACGAAACCATCAAATTTTAGCTAGAAACTGTATTTTTGTCGATTTTTATTGAATTTGAACTATATTTCAACGTTTTTTGATGGTTCTGAGCCACCAAACACACTTAAAGCATGCAGAATCGACTCAGAATAGGAAAAGGAGACGTTTAGGTCAATTTTATGCATTCTGGCGTTCGTAGATACAAGAAAATTGTTAAAATTCTTCAGAAACGTCACTTTTGAAGTGTTTTCTTGTACTTTTAACACTAGAACGACGGAGGCGGTCATTTGACCGCTTTTGAATTTTTTATTCTTGATATCTCTGGTTTTATAAAATATTTCGTTATTATCCTTCGTGACAATTATTTATTTGTTCTTGATTGTATGTGGAAAAAATCTCAATTCAATAGGACTGTTCGGCACCTGTGTGGGGAAATGTCTTCCTAGAAAGACGGAGTGCGGTCATTTGACCGCCGCAATAAAATCGCTTCAAAAATTCTCGAAAAAATTAAAATTACCTGATACCCCATACTGTCAACATCTGGACATAATTTCCACTAAGATGGTTGGTAATTTTCGTGGTAACTTAATTTATTTTGGCATTGCACTTGATTACATTCTTTGGTTTGGATCTTGTTTTTTTCGTGAAGGGTGTGCTTTTTCTTGGTGATTTTTGCTTTGAAAATGTCGTAACATTCGGTGAGGAAATATATGACAGATTTGGAATTACTCGAAGAATTGAATAATTCGCCTCAAGACGGATAGTGGTAATGTATATGTGCACAAGAGTTCTGAAGTATAATACTACCACGCCGACTGTATATCAAGGGTAAAAAACAAAAATGTTCTGCTTTGAGCACTATGCATCCTGATATAATAATTCAAGATAATCGAAAAAAGCTTCTGGACACCATAGCTTATTGCAACTTTACAAAATATGGCGACGATACGGTGGCCCAAGTGGCTAGAAAAAATTCGTCCAAAGCGGGATCAAGGGCAAGTTATTTATAACATTTTAAACTTGGCTGTAATAAATGCATGGATTTTATATCAGGAAGTGATAAAGAAGAAAATAAGCAGACGAAAATTCCTCTTGAAATTGTGAAAAGAACTCGCAGCAAGTGATGTTGGGTCAGGTCAGGTCAAACTAATAAAAATGATCTACTGCTGAAGAAAAAGTTTACAGGAAAAAGGAAACAATGCCATGCAACTAAATGCCGCAAAAAAGAAAACCGAACGCGTCATAGATGCAAAAACAATTTATGCGGAAAATGAAATAATGTTACAAATTTCTTGTATGCAAATTGCTTTGAATCATAAGTTTCATTTATGATTTCCACTTTCTAATGCTTATGTTATTGTAATTTAGTTATTTAATTAATTCTAATAAAGTATTTACGCTATTGGCCATGTTTTATTGAAAAAAAAGTACAGCGGTCAAATGACCGCAAGCCGTCCGTAGAGGTATGCGCTAAACGCCGTCCTCCTAGTGTTAAGCCAATCAGATACCCTACGGGCTCGGAAAGTGCAACGAAACCATCAAATTTTAGCTAGAAACTGTATTTTTGTCGATTTTTATTGAATTTGAACTATATTTCAACGTTTTTTGATGGTTCTGAGCCACCAAACACACTTAAAGCATGCAGAATCGACTCAGAATAGGAAAAGGAGACGTTTAGGTCACTTTATGCATTCTGGCGTTCGTAGATACAAGAAAACTGTTAAAATTCTTCAGAAACGTCACTTTTGAAGTGTTTTCTTGTACTTTTAAGCCAATCAGATACCCTACGGGCTCGGAAAGTGCAACGAAACCATCAAATTTTAGCTAGAAACTGTATTTTTGTCGATTTTTATTGAAATTGAACTATATTCCAACGTTTTTTGATGGTTCTGAGCCACCAAACACACTTAAAGCATGCAGAATCGACTCAGAATAGGAAAAGGAGACGTTTAGGTCAATTTTATGCATTCTGGCGTTCGTAGATACAAGAAAACTGTTAAAATTCTTCAGAAACGTCACTTTTGAAGTGTTTTCTTGTACTTTTAAGCCAATCAGATACCCTACGGGCTCGGAAAGTGCAACGAAACCATCAAATTTTAGCTAGAAACTGTATTTTTGTCGATTTTTATTGAATTTGAACTATATTTCAACGTTTTTTGATGGTTCTGAGCCACCAAACACACTTAAAGCATGCAGAATCGACTCAGAATAGGAAAAGGAGACGTTTAGGTCAATTTTATGCATTCTGGCGTTCGTAGATACAAGAAAACTGTTAAAATTCTTCAGAAACGTCACTTTTGAAGTGTTTTCTTGTACTTTTAAGCCAATCAGATACCCTACGGGCTCGGAAAGTGCAACGAAACCATCAAATTTTAGCTAGAAACTGTATTTTTGTCGATTTTTATTGAATTTGAACTATATTTCAACGTTTTTTGATGGTTCTGAGCCACCAAACACACTTAAAGCATGCAGAATCGACTCAGAATAGGAAAAGGAGACGTTTAGGTCAATTTTATGCATTCTGGCGTTCGTAGATACAAGAAAACTGTTAAAATTCTTCAGAAACGTCACTTTTGAAGTGTTTTCTTGTACTTTTAAGCCAATCAGATACCCTACGGGCTCGGAAAGTGCAACGAAACCATCAAATTTTAGCTAGAAACTGTATTTTTGTCGATTTTTATTGAATTTGAACTATATTTCAACGTTTTTTGATGGTTCTGAGCCACCAAACACACTTAAAGCATGCAGAATCGACTCAGAATAGGAAAAGGAGACGTTTAGGTCAATTTTATGCATTCTGGCGTTCGTAGATACAAGAAAACTGTTAAAATTCTTCAGAAACGTCACTTTTGAAGTGTTTTCTTGTACTTTTAAGCCAATCAGATACCCTACGGGCTCGGAAAGTGCAACGAAACCATCAAATTTTAGCTAGAAACTGTATTTTTGTCGATTTTTATTGAATTTGAACTATATTTCAACGTTTTTTGATGGTTCTGAGCCACCAAACACACTTAAAGCATGCAGAATCGACTCAGAATAGGAAAAGGAGACGTTTAGGTCAATTTTATGCATTCTGGCGTTCGTAGATACAAGAAAACTGTTAAAATTCTTCAGAAACGTCACTTTTGAAGTGTTTTCCTGTACTTTTAAGCCAATCAGATACCCTACGGGCTCGGAAAGTGCAACGAAACCATCAAATTTTAGCTAGAAACTGTATTTTTGTCGATTTTTATTGAATTTGAACTATATTTCAACGTTTTTTGATGGTTCTGAGCCACCAAACACACTTAAAGCATGCAGAATCGACTCAGAATAGGCAAAGGAGACGTTTAGGTCAATTTTATGCATTCTGGCGTTCGTAGATACTAGAAAACTGTTAAAATTCTTCAGAAACGTCACTTTTGAAGTGTTTTCTTGTACTTTTAAGCCAATCAGGTACCCTACGGGCTCGGAAAGTGCAACGAAACCATCAAATTTTAGCTAGAAACTGTATTTTTGTCGATTTTTATTGAATTTGAACAATATTTCAACGTTTTTTGATGGTTCTGAGCCACCAAACACACTTAAAGCATGCAGAATCGACTCAGAATAGGAAAAGGAGACGTTTAGGTCAATTTTATGCATTCTGGCGTTCGTAGATACAAGAAAACTGTTAAAATTCTTCAGAAACGTCACTTTTGAAGTGTTTTCTTGTACTTTTAAGCCAATCAGATACCCTACGGGCTCGGAAAGTGCAACGAAACCATCAAATTTTAGCTAGAAACTGTATTTTTGTCGATTTTTATTGAATTTGAACTATATTTCAACGTTTTTTGATGGTTCTGAGCCACCAAACACACTTAAAGCATGCAGAATCGACTCAGAACAGGAAAAGGAGACGTTTAGGTCAATTTTATGCATTCTGGCGTTCGTAGATACAAGAAAACTGTTAAAATTCTTCAGAAACGTCACTTTTGAAGTGTTTTCTTGTACTTTTAAGCCAATCAGATACCCTACGGGCTCGGAAAGTGCAACGAAACCATCAAATTTTAGCTAGAAACTGTATTTTTGTCGATTTTTATTGAATTTGAACTATATTTCAACGTTTTTTGATGGTTCTGAGCCACCAAACACACTTAAAGCATGCAGAATCGACTCAGAATAGGAAAAGGAGACGTTTAGGTCAATTTTATGCATTCTGGCGTTCGTAGATACAAGAAAACTGTTAAAATTCTTCAGAAACGTCACTTTTGAAGTGTTTTCTTGTACTTTTAAGCCAATCAGATACCCTACGGGCTCGGAAAGTGCAACGAAACCATCAAATTTTAGCTAAAAGCATGCAGAATCGACTCAGAATAGGAAAAGGAGACGTTTAGGTCAATTTTATGCATTCTGGCGTTCGTAGATACAAGAAAACTGTTAAAATTCTTCAGAAACGTCACTTTTGAAGTGTTTTCTTGTACTTTTAAGCCAATCAGATACCCAACGGGCTCGGAAAGTGCAACGAAACCATCAAATTTTAGCTAGAAACTGTATTTTTGTCGATTTTTATTGAATTTGAACTATATTTCAACGTTTTTTGATGGTTCTGAGCCACCAAACACACTTAAAGCATGCAGAATCGACTCAGAATAGGAAAAGGAGACGTTTAGGTCAATTTTATGCATTCTGGCGTTCGTAGATACAAGAAAACTGTTAAAATTCTTCAGAAACGTCACTTTTGAAGTGTTTTCTTGTACTTTTAAGCCAATCAGATACCCTACGGGCTCGGAAAGGGCAACGAAACCATCAAATTTTAGCTAGAAACTGTATTTTTGTCGATTTTTATTGAATTTGAACTATATTTCAACGTTTTTTGATGGTTCTGAGCCACCAAACACACTTAAAGCATGCAGAATCGACTCAGAATAGGAAAAGGAGACGTTTAGGTCAATTTTATGCATTCTGGCGTTCGTAGATACAAGAAAACTGTTAAAATTCTTCAGAAACGTCACTTTTGAAGTGTTTTCTTGTCCTTTTAAGCCAATCAGATACCCAACGGGCTCGGAAAGTGCAACGAAACCATCAAATTTTAGCTAGAAACTGTATTTTTGTCGATTTTTATTGAATTTGAACTATGTTTCAACGTTTTTTGATGGTTCTGAGCCACCAAACACACTTAAAGCATGCAGAATCGACTCAGAATAGGAAAAGGAGACGTTTAGGTCAATTTTATGCATTCTGGCGTTCGTAGATACAAGAAAACTGTTAAAATTCTTCAGAAACGTCACTTTTGAAGTGTTTTCTTGTACTTTTAAGCCAATCAGATACCCAACGGGCTCGGAAAGTGCAACGAAACCATCAAATTTTAGCTAGAAACTGTATTTTTGTCGATTTTTATTGAATTTGAACTATATTTCAACGTTTTTTGATGGTTCTGAGCCACCAAACACACTTAAAGCATGCAGAATCGACTCAGAATAGGAAAAGGAGACGTTTAGGTCAATTTTATGCATTCTGGCGTTCGTAGATACAAGAAAACTGTTAAAATTCTTCAGAAACGACACTTTTGAAGTGTTTTCTTGTACTTTTAAGCCAATCAGATACCCTACGGGCTCGGAAAGTGCAACGAAACCATCAAATTTTAGCTAGAAACTGTATTTTTGTCGATTTTTATTCAATTTGAACTATAGTTCAACGTTTTTTGATGGTTCTGAGCCACCAAACACACTTAAAGCATGCAGAATCGACTCAGAATAGGAAAAGGAGACGTTTAGGTCAATTTTATGCATTCTGGCGTTCGTAGATACAAGAAAACTGTTAAAATTCTTCAGAAACGTCACTTTTGAAGTGTTTTCTTGTACTTTTAAGCCAATCAGATACCCTACGGGCTCGGAAAGTGCAACGAAACCATCAAATTTTAGCTAGAAACTGTATTTTTGTCGATTTTTATTGAATTTGAACTATATTTCAAAGTTTTTTGATGGTTCTGAGCCACCAAACACACTTAAAGCATGCAGAATCGACTCAGAATAGGAAAAGGAGACGTTTAGGTCAATTTTATGCATTCTGGCGTTCGTAGATACAAGAAAACTGTTAAAATTCTTCAGAAACGTCACTTTTGAAGTGTTTTCTTGTCCTTTTAAGCCAATCAGATACCCAACGGGCTCGGAAAGTGCAACGAAACCATCAAATTTTAGCTAGAAACTGTATTTTTGTCGATTTTTATTGAATTTGAACTATATTTCAACGTTTTTTGATGGTTCTGAGCCACCAAACACACTTAAAGCATGCAGAATCGACTCAGAATAGGAAAAGGAGACGTTTAGGTCAATTTTATGCATTCTGGTGTTCGTAGATACAAGAAAACTGTTAAAATTCTTCAGAAACGTCACTTTTGAAGTGTTTTCTTGTACTTTTAAGCCAATCAGATACCCAACGGGCTCGGAAAGTGCAACGAAACCATCAAATTTTAGCTAGAAACTGTATTTTTGTCGATTTTTATTGAATTTGAACTATATTTCAACGTTTTTTGATGGTTCTGAGCCACCAAACACACTTAAAGCATGCAGAATCGACTCAGAATAGGAAAAGGAGACGTTTAGGTCAATTTTATGCATTCTGGCGTTCGTAGATACAAGAAAACTGTTAAAATTCTTCAGAAACGTCACTTTTGAAGTGTTTTCTTGTACTTTTAAGCCAATCAGATACCCTACGGGCTCGGAAAGTGCAACGAAACCATCAAATTTTAGCTAGAAACTGTATTTTTGTCGATTTTTATTGAATTTGAACTATATTTCAACGTTTTTTGATGGTTCTGAGCCACCAAACACACTTAAAGCATGCAGAATCGACTCAGAATAGGAAAAGGAGACGTTTAGGTCATTTTTATGCATTCTGGCGTTCGTAGATACAAGAAAACTGTTAAAATTCTTCAGAAACGTCACTTTTGAAGTGTTTTCTTGTACTTTTAAGCCAATCAGATACCCTACGGGCTCGGAAAGTGCAACGAAACCATCAAATTTTAGCTAGAAACTGTATTTTTGTCGATTTTTATTGAATTTGAACTATATTTCAACGTTTTTTGATGGTTCTGAGCCACCAAACACACTTAAAGCATGCAGAATCGACTCAGAATAGGAAAAGGAGACGTTTAGGTCAATTTTATGCATTCTGGCGTTCGTAGATACAAGAAAACTGTTAAAATTCTTCAGAAACGTCACTTTTGAAGTGTTTTCCTGTACTTTTAAGCCAATCAGATACCCTACGGGCTCGGAAAGTGCAACGAAACCATCAAATTTTAGCTAGAAACTGTATTTTTGTCGATTTTTATTGAATTTGAACTATATTTCAACGTTTTTTGATGGTTCTGAGCCACCAAACACACTTAAAGCATGCAGAATCGACTCAGAATAGGAAAAGGAGACGTTTAGGTCAATTTTATGCATTCTGGCGTTCGTAGATACAAGAAAACTGTTAAAATTCTTCAGAAACGTCACTTTTGAAGTGTTTTCTTGTACTTTTAAGCCAATCAGATACCCTACGGGCTCGGAAAGTGCAACGAAACCATCAAATTTTAGCTAGAAACTGTATTTTTGTCGATTTTTATTGAATTTGAACTATATTTCAACGTTTTTTGATGGTTCTGAGCCACCAAACACACTTAAAGCATGCAGAATCGACTCAGAATAGGAAAAGGAGACGTTTAGGTCAATTTTATGCATTCTGTCGTTCGTAGATACAAGAAAACTGTTAAAACTCTTCAGAAACGTCACTTTTGAAGTGTTTTCTTGTCCTTTTAAGCCAATCAGATACCCTACGGGCTCGGAAAGTGCAACGAAACCATCAAATTTTAGCTAGAAACTGTATTTTTGTCGATTTTTATTGAATTTGAACTATATTTCAACGTTTTTTGATGGTTCTGAGCCACCAAACACACTTAAAGCATGCAGAATCGACTCAGAATAGGAAAAGGAGACGTTTAGGTCAATTTTATGCATTCTGGCGTTCGTAGATACAAGAAAACTGTTAAAATTCTTCAGAAACGTCACTTTTGAAGTGTTTTCTTGTACTTTTAAGCCAATCAGATACCCAACGGGCTCGGAAAGTGCAACGAAACCATCAAATTTTAGCTGGAAACTGTATTTTTGTCGATTTTTATTGAATTTGAACTATATTTCAACGTTTTTTGATGGTTCTGAGCCACCAAACACACTTAAAGCATGCAGAATCGACTCAGAATAGGAAAAGGAGACGTTTAGGTCAATTTTATGCATTCTGGCGTTCGTAGATACAAGAAAACTGTTAAAATTCTTCAGAAACGTCACTTTTGAAGTGTTTTCTTGTACTTTTAAGCCAATCAGATAACCTACGGGCTCGGAAAGTGCAACGAAACCATCAAATTTTAGCTAGAAACTGTATTTTTGTCGATTTTTATTGAATTTGAACTATATTTCAACGTTTTTTGATGGTTCTGAGCCACCAAACACACTTAAAGCATGCAGAATCGACTCAGAATAGGAAAAGGAGACGTTTAGGTCAATTTTATGCATTCTGGCGTTCGTAGATACAAGAAAACTGTTAAAATTCTTCAGAAACGTCACTTTTGAAGTGTTTTCTTGTACTTTTAAGCCAATCAGATACCCTACGGGCTCGGAAAGTGCAACGAAACCATCAAATTTTAGCTAGAAACTGTATTTTTGTCGATTTTTATTGAATTTGAACTATATTTCAAAGTTTTTTGATGGTTCTGAGCCACCAACACACTTAAAGCATGCAGAATCGACTCAGAATAGGAAAAGGAGACGTTTAGGTCAATTTTATGCATTCTGGCGTTCGTAGATACAAGAAAACTGTTAAAATTCTTCAGAAACGTCACTTTTGAAGTGTTTTCTTGTCCTTTTAAGCCAATCAGATACCCAACGGGCTCGGAAAGTGCAACGAAACCATCAAATTTTAGCTAGAAACTGTATTTTTGTCGATTTTTATTGAATTTGAACTATATTTCAACGTTTTTTGATGGTTCTGAGCCACCAAACACACTTAAAGCATGCAGAATCGACTCAGAATAGGAAAAGGAGACGTTTAGGTCAATTTTATGCATTCTGGTGTTCGTAGATACAAGAAAACTGTTAAAATTCTTCAGAAAAGTCACTTTTGAAGTGTTTTCTTGTACTTTTAAGCCAATCAGATACCCAACGGGCTCGGAAAGTGCAACGAAACCATCAAATTTTAGCTAGAAACTGTATTTTTGTCGATTTTTATTGAATTTGAACTATATTTCAACGTTTTTTGATGGTTCTGAGCCACCAAACACACTTAAAGCATGCAGAATCGACTCAGAATAGGAAAAGGAGACGTTTAGGTCAATTTTATGCATTCTGGCGTTCGTAGATACAAGAAAACTGTTAAAATTCTTCAGAAACGTCACTTTTGAAGTGTTTTCTTGTACTTTTAAGCCAATCAGATACCCTACGGGCTCGGAAAGTGCAACGAAACCATCAAATTTTAGCTAGAAACTGTATTTTTGTCGATTTTTATTGAATTTGAACTATATTTCAACGTTTTTTGATGGTTCTGAGCCACCAAACACACTTAAAGCATGCAGAATCGACTCAGAATAGGAAAAGGAGACGTTTAGGTCAATTTTATGCATTCTGGCGTTCGTAGATACAAGAAAACTGTTAAAATTCTTCAGAAACGTCACTTTTGAAGTGTTTTCTTGTACTTTTAAGCCAATCAGATACCCTACGGGCTCGGAAAGTGCAACGAAACCATCAAATTTTAGCTAGAAACTGTATTTTTGTCGATTTTTATTGAATTTGAACTATATTTCAACGTTTTTTGATGGTTCTGAGCCACCAAACACACTTAAAGCATGCAGAATCGACTCAGAATAGGAAAAGGAGACGTTTAGGTCAATTTTATGCATTCTGGCGTTCGTAGATACAAGAAAACTGTTAAAATTCTTCAGAAACGTCACTTTTGAAGTGTTTTCTTGTACTTTTAAGCCAATCAGATACCCTACGGGCTCGGAAAGTGCAACGAAACCATCAAATTTTAGCTAGAAACTGTATTTTTGTCGATTTTTATTGAATTTGAACTATATTTCAACGTTTTTTTATGGTTCTGAGCCACCAAACACACTCAAAGCATGCAGAATCGACTCAGAATAGGAAAAGGAGACGTTTAGGTCAATTTTATGCATTCTGGCGTTCGTAGATCCAAGAAAACTGTTAAAATTCTTCAGAAACGTCACTTTTGAAGTGTTTTCTTGTACTTTTAAGCCAATCAGATACCCTACGGGCTCGGAAAGTGCAACGAAACCATCAAATTTTAGCTAGAAACTGTATTTTTGTCGATTTTTATTGAATTTGAACTATATTTCAACGTTTTTTGATGGTTCTGAGCCACCAAACACACTTAAAGCATGCAGAATCGACTCAGAATAGGAAAAGGAGACGTTTAGGTCAATTTTATGCATTCTGGCGTTCGTAGATACAAGAAAACTGTTAAAATTCTTCAGAAACGTCACTTTTGAAGTGTTTTCTTGTACTTTTAAGCCAATCAGATACCCTACGGGCTCGGAAAGTGCAACGAAACCATCAAATTTTAGCTAGAAACTGTATTTTTGTCGATTTTTATTGAATTTGAACTATATTTCAACGTTTTTTGATGGTTCTGAGCCACCAAACACACTTAAAGCATGCAGAATCGACTCAGAATAGGAAAAGGAGACGTTTAGGTCAATTTTATGCATTCTGGCGTTCGTAGATACAAGAAAACTGTTAAAATTCTTCAGAAACGTCACTTTTGAAGTGTTTTCTTGTCCTTTTAAGCCAATCAGATACCCAACGGGCTCGGAAAGTGCAACGAAACCATCAAATTTTAGCTAGAAACTGTATTTTTGTCGATTTTTATTGAATTTGAACTATATTTCAACGTTTTTTGATGGTTCTGAGCCACCAAACACACTTAAAGCATGCAGAATCGACTCAGAATAGGAAAAGGAGACGTTTAGATCAATTTTATGCATTCTGGCGTTCGTAGATACAAGAAAACTGTTAAAATTCTTCAGAAACGTCACTTTTGAAGTGTTTTCTTGTACTTTTAAGCCAATCAGATACCCTACGGGCTCGGAAAGTGCAACGAAACCATCAAATTTTAGCTAGAAACTGTATTTTTGTCGATTTTTATTGAATTTGAACTATATTTCAACGTTTTTTTATGGTTCTGAGCCACCAAACACACTCAAAGCATGCAGAATCGACTCAGAATAGGAAAAGGAGACGTTTAGGTCAATTTTATGCATTCTGGCGTTCGTAGATCCAAGAAAACTGTTAAAATTCTTCAGAAACGTCACTTTTGAAGTGTTTTCTTGTACTTTTAAGCCAATCAGATACCCTACGGGCTCGGAAAGTGCAACGAAACCATCAAATTTTAGCTAGAAACTGTATTTTTGTCGATTTTTATTGAATTTGAACTATATTTCAACGTTTTTTGATGGTTCTGAGCCACCAAACACACTTAAAGCATGCAGATTCGACTCAGAATAGGAAAAGGAGACGTTTAGGTCAATTTTATGCATTCTGGCGTTCGTAGATACAAGAAAACTGTTAAAATTCTTCAGAAACGTCACTTTTGAAGTGTTTTCTTGTACTTTTAAGCCAATCAGATACCCTACGGGCTCGGAAAGTGCAACGAAACCATCAAATTTTAGCTAGAAACTGTATTTTTGTCGATTTTTATTGAATTTGAACTATATTTCAACGTTTTTTGATGGTTCTGAGCCACCAAACACACTTAAAGCATGCAGAATCGACTCAGAATAGGAAAAGGAGACGTTTAGGTCAATTTTATGCATTCTGGCGTTCGTAGATACAAGAAAACTGTTAAAATTCTTCAGAAACGTCACTTTTGAAGTGTTTTCTTGTACTTTTAAGCCAATCAGATACCCTACGGGCTCGGAAAGTGCAACGAAACCATCAAATTTTAGCTAGAAACTGTATTTTTGTCGATTTTTATTGAATTTGAACTATATTTCAACGTTTTTTGATGGTTCTGAGCCACCAAACACACTTAAAGCATGCAGAATCGACTCAGAATAGGAAAAGGAGACGTTTAGGTCAATTTTATGCATTCTGGCGTTCGTAGATACAAGAAAACTGTTAAAATTCTTCAGAAACGTCACTTTTGAAGTGTTTTCTTGTACTTTTAAGCCAATCAGATACCCTACGGGCTCGGAAAGTGCAACGAAACCATCAAATTTTAGCTAGAAACTGTATTTTTGTCGATTTTTATTGAATTTGAACTATATTTCAACGTTTTTTGATGGTTCTGAGCCACCAAACACACTTAAAGCATGCAGAATCGACTCAGAATAGGAAAAGGAGACGTTTAGGTCAATTTTATGCATTCTGGCGTTCGTAGATACAAGAAAACTGTTAAAATTCTTCAGAAACGTCACTTTTGAAGTGTTTTCTTGTACTTTTAAGCCAATCAGATACCCTACGGGCTCGGAAAGTGTAACGAAACCATCAAATTTTAGCTAGAAACTGTATTTTTGTCGATTTTTATTGAATTTGAACTATATTTCAACGTTTTTTGATGGTTCTGAGCCACCAAACACACTTAAAGCATGCAGAATCGACTCAGAATAGGAAAAGGAGACGTTTAGGTCAATTTTATGCATTCTGGCGTTCGTAGATACAAGAAAACTGTTAAAATTCTTCAGAAACGTCACTTTTGAAGTGTTTTCTTGTACTTTTAAGCCAATCAGATACCCTACGGTCTCGGAAAGTGCAACGAAACCATCAAATTTTAGCTAGAAACTGTATTTTTGTCGATTTTTATTGAATTTGAACTATATTTCAACGTTTTTTGATGGTTCTGAGCCACCGAACACACTTAAAGCATGCAGAATCGACTCAGAATAGGAAAAGGAGACGTTTAGGTCAATTTTATGCATTCTGGCGTTCGTAGATACAAGAAAACTGTTAAAATTCTTCAGAAACGTCACTTTTGAAGTGTTTTCTTGTACTTTTAAGCCAATCAGATACCCTACGGGCTCGGAAAGTGCAACGAAACCATCAAATTTTAGCTAGAAACTGTATTTTTGTCGATTTTTATTGAATTTGAACTATATTTCAACGTTTTTTGATGGTTCTGAGCCACCAAACACACTTAAAGCATGCAGAATCGACTCAGAATAGGAAAAGGAGACGTTTAGGTCAATTTTATGCATTCTGGCGTTCGTAGATACAAGAAAACTGTTAAAATTCTTCAGAAACGTCACTTTTGAAGTGTTTTCTTGTACTTTTAAGCCAATCAGATACCCTACGGGCTCGGAAAGTGCAACGAAACCATCAAATTTTAGCTAGAAACTGTATTTTTGTCGATTTTTATTGAATTTGAACTATATTTCAAAGTTTTTTGATGGTTCTGAGCCACCAAACACACTTAAAGCATGCAGAATCGACTCAGAATAGGAAAAGGAGACGTTTAGGTCAATTTTATGCATTCTGGCGTTCGTAGATACAAGAAAACTGTTAAAATTCTTCAGAAACGTCACTTTTGAAGTGTTTTCTTGTACTTTTAAGCCAATCAGATAGCCTACGGGCTCGGAAAGTGCAACGAAACCATCAAATTTTAGCTAGAAACTGTATTTTTGTCGATTTTTATTGAATTTGAACTATATTTCAACGTTTTTTGATGGTTCTGAGCCACCAAACACACTTAAAGCATGCAGAATCGACTCAGAATAGGAAAAGGAGACGTTTAGGTCAATTTTATGCATTCTGGCGTTCGTAGATACAAGAAAACTGTTAAAATTCTTCAGAAACGTCACTTTTGAAGTGTTTTCTTGTACTTTTAAGCCAATCAGATACCCTACGGGCTCGGAAAGTGCAACGAAACCATCAAATTTTAGCTAGAAACTGTATTTTTGTCGATTTTTATTGAATTTGAACTATATTTCAACGTTTTTGATGGTTCTGAGCCACCAAACACACTTAAAGCATGCAGAATCGACTCAGAATAGGAAAAGGAGACGTTTAGGTCAATTTTATGCATTCTGGCGTTCGTAGATACAAGAAAACTGTTAAAATTCTTCTGAAACGTCACTTTTGAAGTGTTTTCTTGTACTTTTAAGCCAATCAGATACCCTACGGGCTCGGAAAGTGCAACGAAACCATCAAATTTTAGCTAGAAACTGTATTTTTGTCGATTTTTATTGAATTTGAACTATATTTCAACGTTTTTTGATGGTTCTGAGCCACCAAACACACTTAAAGCATGCAGAATCGACTCAGAATAGGAAAAGGAGACGTTTAGGTCAATTTTATGCATTCTGGCGTTCGTAGATACAAGAAAACTGTTAAAATTCTTCAGAAACGTCACTTTTGAAGTGTTTTCTTGTACTTTTAAGCCAATCAGATACCCTACGGGCTCGGAAAGTGCAACGAAACCATCAAATTTTAGCTAGAAACTGTATTTTTGTCGATTTTTATTGAATTTGAACTATATTTCAACGTTTTTTGATGGTTCTGAGCCACCAAACACACTTAAAGCATGCAGAATCGACTCAGAATAGGAAAAGGAGACGTTTAGGTCAATTTTATGCATTCTGGCGTTCGTAGATACAAGAAAACTTGTTAAAATTCTTCAGAAACGTCACTTTTGAAGTGTTTTCTTGTACTTTTAAGCCAATCAGATACCCTACGGGCTCGGAAAGTGCAACGAAACCATCAAATTTTAGCTAGAAACTGTATTTTTGTCGATTTTTATTGAATTTGAACAATATTTCAACGTTTTTTGATGGTTCTGAGCCACCAAACACACTTAAAGCATGCAGAATCGACTCAGAATAGGAAAAGGAGACGTTTAGGTCAATTTTATGCATTCTGGCGTTCGTAGATACAAGAAAACTGTTAAAATTCTTCAGAAACGTCACTTTTGAAGTGTTTTCTTGTACTTTTAAGCCAATCAGATACCCTACGGGCTCGGAAAGTGCAACGAAACCATCAAATTTTAGCTAGAAACTGTATTTTTGTCGATTTTTATTGAATTTGAACTATATTTCAACGTTTTTTGATGGTTCTGAGCCACCAAACACACTTAAAGCATGCAGAATCGACTCAGAATAGGAAAAGGAGACGTTTAGGTCAATTTTATGCATTCTGGCGTTCGTAGATACAAGAAAACTGTTAAAATTCTTCAGAAACGTCACTTTTGAAGTGTTTTCTTGTACTTTTAAGCCAATCAGATAGCCTACGGGCTCGGAAAGTGCAACGAAACCATCAAATTTTAGCTAGAAACTGTATTTTTGTCGATTTTTATTGAATTTGAACTATATTTCAACGTTTTTTGATGGTTCTGAGCCACCAAACACACTTAAAGCATGCAGAATCGACTCAGAATAGGAAAAGGAGACGTTTAGGTCAATTTTATGCATTCTGGCGTTCGTAGATACAAGAAAACTGTTAAAATTCTTCAGAAACGTCACTTTTGAAGTGTTTTCTTGTACTTTTAAGCCAATCAGGTACCCTACGGGCTCGGAAAGTGCAACGAAACCATCAAATTTTAGCTAGAAACTGTATTTTTGTCGATTTTTATTGAATTTGAACTATATTTCAACGTTTTTGATGGTTCTGAGCCACCAAACACACTTAAAGCATGCAGAATCGACTCAGAATAGGAAAAGGAGACGTTTAGGTCAATTTTATGCATTCTGGCGTTCGTAGATACAAGAAAACTGTTAAAATTCTTCTGAAACGTCACTTTTGAAGTGTTTTCTTGTACTTTTAAGCCAATCAGATACCCTACGGGCTCGGAAAGTGCAACGAAACCATCAAATTTTAGCTAGAAACTGTATTTTTGTCGATTTTTATTGAATTTGAACTATATTTCAACGTTTTTTGATGGTTCTGAGCCACCAAACACACTTAAAGCATGCAGAATCGACTCAGAATAGGAAAAGGAGACGTTTAGGTCAATTTTATGCATTCTGGCGTTCGTAGATACAAGAAAACTGTTAAAATTCTTCAGAAACGTCACTTTTGAAGTGTTTTCTTGTACTTTTAAGCCAATCAGATACCCTACGGGCTCGGAAAGTGCAACGAAACCATCAAATTTTAGCTAGAAACTGTATTTTTGTCGATTTTTATTGAATTTGAACTATATTTCAACGTTTTTTGATGGTTCTGAGCCACCAAACACACTTAAAGCATGCAGAATCGACTCAGAATAGGAAAAGGAGACGTTTAGGTCAATTTTATGCATTCTGGCGTTCGTAGATACAAGAAAACTTGTTAAAATTCTTCAGAAACGTCACTTTTGAAGTGTTTTCTTGTACTTTTAAGCCAATCAGATACCCTACGGGCTCGGAAAGTGCAACGAAACCATCAAATTTTAGCTAGAAACTGTATTTTTGTCGATTTTTATTGAATTTGAACAATATTTCAACGTTTTTTGATGGTTCTGAGCCACCAAACACACTTAAAGCATGCAGAATCGACTCAGAATAGGAAAAGGAGACGTTTAGGTCAATTTTATGCATTCTGGCGTTCGTAGATACAAGAAAACTGTTAAAATTCTTCAGAAACGTCACTTTTGAAGTGTTTTCTTGTACTTTTAAGCCAATCAGATACCCTACGGGCTCGGAAAGTGCAACGAAACCATCAAATTTTAGCTAGAAACTGTATTTTTGTCGATTTTTATTGAATTTGAACTATATTTCAACGTTTTTTGATGGTTCTGAGCCACCAAACACACTTAAAGCATGCAGAATCGACTCAGAATAGGAAAAGGAGACGTTTGGGTCAACTTTATGCATTCTGGCGTTCGTAGATACAAGAAAACTGTTAAAATTCTTCAGAAACGTCACTTTTGAAGTGTTTTCTTGTACTTTTAAGCCAATCAGATACCCTGCGGGCTCGGAAAGTGCAACGAAAACATCAAATTTTAGCTAGAAACTGTATTTTTGTCGATTTTTATTGAATTTGAACTATATTTCAACGTTTTTTGATGGTTCTGAGCCACCAAACACACTTAAAGCATGCAGAATCGACTCAGAATAGGAAAAGGAGACGTTTAGGTCAATTTTATGCATTCTGGCGTTCGTAGATACAAGAAAACTGTTAAAATTCTTCAGAAACGTCACTTTTGAAGTGTTTTCTTGTACTTTTAAGCCAATCAGATACCCTACGGGCTCGGAAAGTGCAACGAAACCATCAAATTTTAGCTAGAAACTGTATTTTTGTCGATTTTTATTGAATTTGAACTATATTTCAACGTTTTTTGATGGTTCTGAGCCACCAAACACACTTAAAGCATGCAGAATCGACTCAGAATAGGAAAAGGAGACGTTTAGGTCAATTTTATGCATTCTGGCGTTCGTAGATACAAGAAAACTGTTAAAATTCTTCAGAAACGTCACTTTTGAAGTGTTTTCTTGTACTTTTAAGCCAATCAGATACCCTACGGGCTCGGAAAGTGCAACGAAACCATCAAATTTTAGCTAGAAACTGTATTTTTGTCGATTTTTATTGAATTTGAACTATGTTTCAACGTTTTTTGATGGTTCTGAGCCACCAAACACACTTAAAGCATGCAGAATCGACTCAGAATAGGAAAAGGAGACGTTTAGGTCAATTTTATGCATTCTGGCGTTCGTAGATACAAGAAAACTGTTAAAATTCTTCAGAAACGTCACTTTTGAAGTGTTTTCTTGTACTTTTAAGCCAATCAGATACCCTACGGGCTCGGAAAGTGCAACGAAACCATCAAATTTTAGCTAGAAACTGTATTTTTGTCGATTTTTATTGAATTTGAACTATATTTCAACGTTTTTTGATGGTTCTGAGCCACCAAACACACTTAAAGCATGCAGAATCGACTCAGAATAGGAAAAGGAGACGTTTAGGTCAATTTTATGCATTCTGGCGTTCGTAGATACAAGAAAACTGTTAAAATTCTGCAGAAACGTCACTTTTGAAGTGTTTTCTTGTACTTTTAAGCCAATCAGATACCCTACGGGCTCGGAAAGTGCAACGAAACCATCAAATTATAGCTAGAAACTGTATTTTTGTCGATTTTTATTGAATTTGAACTATATTTCAACGTTTTTTGATGGTTCTGAGCCACCAAACACACTTAAAGCATGCAGAATCGACTCAGAATAGGAAAAGGAGACGTTTAGGTAAATTTTATGCATTCTGGCGTTCGTAGATACAAGAAAACTGTTAAAATTCTTCAGAAACGTCTCTTTTGAAGTGTTTTCTTGTACTTTTAAGCCAATCAGATACCCAACGGGCTCGGAAAGTGCAACGAAACCATCAAATTTTAGCTAGAAACTGTATTTTTGTCGATTTTTATTGAATTTGAACTATATTTCAACGTTTTTTGATGGTTCTGAGCCACCAAACACACTTAAAGCATGCAGAATCGACTCAGAATAGGAAAAGGAGACGTTTAGGTCAATTTTATGCATTCTGGCGTTCGTAGATACAAGAAAACTGTTAAAATTCTTCAGAAACGTCACTTTTGAAGTGTTTTCTTGTACTTTTAAGCCAATCAGATACCCTACGGGCTCGGAAAGTGCAACGAAACCATCAAATTTTAGCTAGAAACTGTATTTTTGTCGATTTTTATTGAATTTGAACTATATTTCAACGTTTTTTGATGGTTCTGAGCCACCAAACACACTTAAAGCATGCAGAATCGACTCAGAATAGGAAAAGGAGACGTTTAGGTCAATTTTATGCATTCTGGCGTTCGTAGATACAAGAAAACTGTTAAAACTCTTCAGAAACGTCACTTTTGAAGTGTTTTCTTGTACTTTTAAGCCAATCAGATACACTACGGGCTCGGAAAGTGCAACGAAACCATCAAATTTTAGCTAGAAACTGTACTTTTGTCGATTTTTATTGAATTTGAACTATATTTCAACGTTTTTTGATGGTTCTGAGCCACCAAACACACTTAAAGCATGCAGAATCGACTCAGAATAGGAAAAGGAGACGTTTAGGTCAATTTTATGCATTCTGGCGTTCGTAGATACAAGAAAACTGTTAAAATTCTTCAGAAACGTCACTTTTGAAGTGTTTTCTTGTACTTTTAAGCCAATCAGATACCCTACGGGCTCGGAAAGTGCAACGAAACCATCAAATTTTAGCTAGAAACTGTATTTTTGTCGATTTTTATTGAATTTGAACTATATTTCAACGTTTTTTGATGGTTCTGAGCCACCAAACACACTTAAAGCATGCAGAATCGACTCAGAATAGGAAAAGGAGACGTTTAGGTCAATTTTATGCATTCTGGCGTTCGTAGATACAAGAAAACTGTTAAAATTCTTCAGAAACGTTACTTTTGAAGTGTTTTCTTGTACTTTTAAGCCAATCAGATACCCAACGGGCTCGGAAAGTGCAACGAAACCATCAAATTTTAGCTAGAAACTGTATTTTTGTCGATTTTTATTGAATTTGAACTATATTTCAACGTTTTTTGATAGTTCTGAGCCACCAAACACACTTAAAGCATGCAGAATCGACTCAGAATAGGAAAAGGAGACGTTTAGGTCAATTTTATGCATTCTGGCGTTCGTAGATACAAGAAAACTGTTAAAATTCTTCAGAAACGTCACTTTTGAAGTGTTTTCTTGTACTTTTAAGCCAATCAGATACCCTACGGGCTCGGAAAGTGCAACGAAACCATCAAATTTTAGCTAGAAACTGTATTTTTGTCGATTTTTATTGAATTTGAACTATATTTCAACGTTTTTTGATGGTTCTGAGCCACCAAACACACTTAAAGCATGCAGAATCGACTCAGAATAGGAAAAGGAGACGTTTAGGTCAATTTTATGCATTCTGGCGTTCGTAGATACAAGAAAACTGTTAAAATTCTTCAGAAACGTCACTTTTGAAGTGTTTTCTTGTACTTTTAAGCCAATCAGATACCCTACGGGCTCGGAAAGTGCAACGAAACCATCAAATTTTAGCTAGAAACTGTATTTTTGTCGATTTTTATTGAATTTGAACTATGTTTCAACGTTTTTTGATGGTTCTGAGCCACCAAACACACTTAAAGCATGCAGAATCGACTCAGAATAGGAAAAGGAGACGTTTAGGTCAATTTTATGCATTCTGGCGTTCGTAGATACAAGAAAACTGTTAAAATTCTTCAGAAACGTCACTTTTGAAGTGTTTTCTTGTACTTTTAAGCCAATCAGATACCCTACGGGCTCGGAAAGTGCAACGAAACCATCAAATTTTAGCTAGAAACTGTATTTTTGTCGATTTTTATTGAATTTGAACTATATTTCAACGTTTTTTGATGGTTCTGAGCCACCAAACACACTTAAAGCATGCAGAATCGACTCAGAATAGGAAAAGGAGACGTTTAGGTCAATTTTATGCATTCTGGCGTTCGTAGATACAAGAAAACTGTTAAAATTCTGCAGAAACGTCACTTTTGAAGTGTTTTCTTGTACTTTTAAGCCAATCAGATACCCTACGGGCTCGGAAAGTGCAACGAAACCATCAAATTTTAGCTAGAAACTGTATTTTTGTCGATTTTTATTGAATTTGAACTATATTTCAACGTTTTTTGATGGTTCTGAGCCACCAAACACACTTAAAGCATGCAGAATCGACTCAGAATAGGAAAAGGAGACGTTTAGGTAAATTTTATGCATTCTGGCGTTCGTAGATACAAGAAAACTGTTAAAATTCTTCAGAAACGTCTCTTTTGAAGTGTTTTCTTGTACTTTTAAGCCAATCAGATACCCAACGGGCTCGGAAAGTGCAACGAAACCATCAAATTTTAGCTAGAAACTGTATTTTTGTCGATTTTTATTGAATTTGAACTATATTTCAACGTTTTTTGATAGTTCTGAGCCACCAAACACACTTAAAGCATGCAGAATCGACTCAGAATAGGAAAAGGAGAAGTTTAGGTCAATTTTATGCATTCTGGCGTTCGTAGATACAAGAAAACTGTTAAAATAATTCAGAAACGTCACTTTTGAAGTGTTTTCTTGTACTTTTAAGCCAATCAGATACCCTACGGGCTCGGAAAGTGCAACGAAACCATCAAATTTTAGCTAGAAACTGTATTTTTGTCGATTTTTATTGAATTTGAACTATATTTCAACGTTTTTTGATGGTTCTGAGCCACCAAACACACTTAAAGCATGCAGAATCGACTCAGAATAGGAAAAGGAGACGATTAGGTCAATTTTATGCATTCTGGCGTTCGTAGATACAAGAAAACTGTTAAAATTCTTCAGAAACGTTACTTTTGAAGTGTTTTCTTGTACTTTTAAGCCAATCAGATACCCTACGGGCTCGGAAAGTGCAACGAAACCATCAAATTTTAGCTAGAAACTGTATTTTTGTCGATTTTTATTGAATTTGAACTTTATTTCAACGTTTTTTGATGGTTCTGAGCCACCAAACACACTTAAAGCATGCAGAATCGACTCAGAATAGGAAAAGGAGACGTTTAGGTCAATTTTATGCATTCTGGCGTTCGTAGATACAAGAAAACTGTTAAAATTCTTCAGAAACGTCACTTTTGAAGTGTTTTCTTGTACTTTTAAGCCAATCAGATACCCTACGGGCTCGGAAAGTGCAACGAAACCATCAAATTTTAGCTAGAAACTGTATTTTTGTCGATTTTTATTGAATTTGAACTATATTTCAACGTTTTTTGATGGTTCTGAGCCACCAAACACACTTAAAGCATGCAGAATCGACTCAGAATAGGAAAAGGAGACGTTTAGGTCAATTTTATGCATTCTGGCGTTCGTAGATACAAGAAAACTGTTAAAATTCTTCAGAAACGTCACTTTTGAAGGGTTTTCTTGTACTTTTAAGCCAATCAGATACCCTGCGGGCTCGGAAAGTGCAACGAAACCATCAAATTTTAGCTAGAAACTGTATTTTTGTCGATTTTTATTGAATTTGAACTATATTTCAACGTTTTTTGATGGTTCTGAGCCACCAAACACACTTAAAGCATGCAGAATCGACTCAGAATAGGAAAAGGAGACGTTTAGGTCAATTTTATGCATTCTGGCGTTCGTAGATACAAGAAAACTGTTAAAATTCTTCAGAAACGTCACTTTTGAAGTGTTTTCTTGTACTTTTAAGCCAATCAGATACCCTACGGGCTCGGAAAGTGCAACGAAACCATCAAATTTTAGCTAGAAACTGTATTTTTGTCGATTTTTATTGAATTTGAACTATATTTCAACGTTTTTTGATGGTTCTGAGCCACCAAACACACTTAAAGCATGCAGAATCGACTCAGAATAGGAAAAGGAGACGTTTAGGTCAATTTTATGCATTCTGGCGTTCGTAGATACAAGAAAACTGTTAAAATTCTTCAGAAACGTCACTTTTGAAGTGTTTTCTTGTACTTTTAAGCCAATCAGATACCCTACGGGCTCGGAAAGTGCAACGAAACCATCAAATTTTAGCTAGAAACTGTATTTTTGTCGATTTTTATTGAATTTGAACTATATTTCAACGTTTTTTGATGGTTCTGAGCCACCAAACACACTTAAAGCATGCAGAATCGACTCAGAATAGGAAAAGGAGACGTTTAGGTCAATTTTATGCATTCTGGCGTTCGTAGATACAAGAAAACTGTTAAAATTCTTCAGAAACGTCACTTTTGAAGTGTTTTCTTGTACTTTTAAGCCAATCAGATACCCTACGGGCTCGGAAAGTGCAACGAAACCATCAAATTTTAGCTAGAAACTGTATTTTTGTCGATTTTTATTGAATTTGAACTATATTTCAACGTTTTTTGATGGTTCTGAGCCACCAAACACACTTAAAGCATGCAGAATCGACTCAGAATAGGAAAAGGAGACGTTTAGGTCAATTTTATGCATTCTGGCGTTCGTAGATACAAGAAAACTGTTAAAATTCTTCAGAAACGTCACTTTTGAAGTGTTTTCTTGTACTTTTAAGCCAATCAGATACCCTACGGGCTCGGAAAGTGCAACGAAACCATCAAATTTTAGCTAGAAACTGTATTTTTGTCGATTTTTATTGAATTTGAACTATATTTCAACGTTTTTTGATGGTTCTGAGCCACCAAACACACTTAAAGCATGCAGAATCGACTCAGAATAGGAAAAGGAGACGTTTAGGTCAATTTTATGCATTCTGGCGTTCGTAGATACAAGAAAACTGTTAAAATTCTTCAGAAACGTCACTTTTGAAGTGTTTTCTTGTACTTTTAAGCCAATCAGATACCCTACGGGCTCGGAAAGTGCAACGAAACCATCAAATTTTAGCTAGAAACTGTATTTTTGTCGATTTTTATTGAATTTGAACTATATTTCAACGTTTTTTGATGGTTCTGAGCCACCAAACACACTTAAAGCATGCAGAATCGACTCAGAATAGGAAAAGGAGACGTTTAGGTCAATTTTATGCATTCTGGCGTTCGTAGATACAAGAAAACTGTTAAAATTCTTCAGAAACGTCACTTTTGAAGTGTTTTCTTGTACTTTTAAGCCAATCAGATACCCTACGGGCTCGGAAAGTGCAACGAAACCATCAAATTTTAGCTAGAAACTGTATTTTTGTCGATTTTTATTGAATTTGAACTATATTTCAACGTTTTTTGATGGTTCTGAGCCACCAAACACACTTAAAGCATGCAGAATCGACTCAGAATAGGAAAAGGAGACGTTTAGGTCAATTTTATGCATTCTGGCGTTCGTAGATACAAGAAAACTGTTAAAATTCTTCAGAAACGTCACTTTTGAAGTGTTTTCTTGTACTTTTAAGCCAATCAGATACCCTACGGGTATACTACGGGGGGATAGTTCAAATTCTATAAAAATCGACAAAAATACAGTTTCTAGCTAAAATTTGATGGTTTCGTTGCACTTTCCGAGCCCGTAGGGTATCTGATTGGCTTAAAAGTACAAGAAAACACTTCAAAAGTGACGTTTCTGAAGAATTTTAACAGTTTTCTTGTATCTACGAACGCCAGAATGCATAAAATTGACCTAAACGTCTCCTTTTCCTATTCTGAGTCGATTCTGCATGCTTTAAGTGTGTTTGGTGGCTCAGAACCATCAAAAAACGTTGAAATATAGTTCAAATTCAATAAAAATCGACAAAAATACAGTTTCTAGCTAAAATTTGATGGTTTCGTTGCACTTTCCGAGCCCGTTGGGTATCTGATTGGCTTAAAAGTACAAGAAAACACTTCAAAAGTGACGTTTCTGAAGAATTTTAACAGTTTTCTTGAATCTACGAACGCCAGAATGCATAAAATTGACCTAAACGTCTCCTTTTCCTATTCTGAGTCGATTCTGCATGCTTTAAGTGTGTTTGGTGGCTCAGAACCATCAAAAAACGTTGAAATATAGTTCAAATTCAATAAAAATCGACAAAAATACAGTTTCTAGCTAAAATTTGATGGTTTCGTTGCACTTTCCGAGCCCGTAGGGTATCTGATTGGCTTAAAAGTACAAGAAAACACTTCAAAAGTGACGTTTCTGAAGAATTTTAACAGTTTTCTTGTATCTACGAACGCCAGAATGCATAAAATTGACCTAAACGTCTCCTTTTCCTATTCTGAGTCGATTCTGCATGCTTTAAGTGTGTTTGGTGGCTCAGAACCATCAAAAAACGTTGAAATATAGTTCAAATTCAATAAAAATCGACAAAAATACAGTTTCTAGCTAAAATTTGATGGTTTCGTTGCACTTTCCGAGCCCGTAGGGTATCTGATTGGCTTAAAAGTACAAGAAAACACTTCAAAAGTGACGTTTCTGAAGAATTTTAACAGTTTTCTTGTATCTACGAACGCCAGAATGCATAAAATTGACCTAAACGTCTCCTTTTCCTATTCTGAGTCGATTCTGCATGCTTTAAGTGTGTTTGGTGGCTCAGAACCATCAAAAAACGTTGAAATATAGTTCAAATTCAATAAAAATCGACAAAAATACAGTTTCTAGCTAAAATTTGATGGTTTCGTTGCACTTTCCGAGCCCGTAGGGTATCTGATTGGCTTAAAAGTACAAGAAAACACTTCAAAAGTGACGTTTCTGAAGAATTTTAACAGTTTTCTTGTATCTACGAACGCCAGAATGCATAAAATTGACCTAAACGTCTCCTTTTCCTATTCTGAGTCGATTCTGCATGCTTTAAGTGTGTTTGGTGGCTCAGAACCATCAAAAAACGTTGAAATATAGTTCAAATTCAATAAAAATCGACAAAAATACAGTTTCTAGCTAAAATTTGATGGTTTCGTTGCACTTTCCGAGCCCGTAGGGTATCTGATTGGCTTAAAAGTACAAGAAAACACTTCAAAAGTGACGTTTCTGAAGAATTTTAACAGTTTTCTTGTATCTACGAACGCCAGAATGCATAAAATTGACCTAAACGTCTCCTTTTCCTATTCTGAGTCGATTCTGCATGCTTTAAGTGTGTTTGGTGGCTCAGAACCATCAAAAAACGTTGAAATATAGTTCAAATTCAATAAAAATCGACAAAAATACAGTTTCTAGCTAAAATTTGATGGTTTCGTTGCACTTTCCGAGCCCGTAGGGTATCTGATTGGCTTAAAAGTACAAGAAAACACTTCAAAAGTGACGTTTCTGAAGAATTTTAACAGTTTTCTTGTATCTACGAACGCCAGAATGCATAAAATTGACCTAAACGTCTCCTTTTCCTATTCTGAGTCGATTCTGCATGCTTTAAGTGTGTTTGGTGGCTCAGAACCATCAAAAAACGTTGAAATATAGTTCAAATTCAATAAAAATCGACAAAAATACAGTTTCTAGCTAAAATTTGATGGTTTCGTTGCACTTTCCGAGCCCGTAGGGTATCTGATTGGCTTAAAAGTACAAGAAAACACTTCAAAAGTGACGTTTCTGAAGAATTTTAACAGTTTTCTTGTATCTACGAAAGCCAGAATGCATAAAATTGACCTAAACGTCTCCTTTTCCTATTCTGAGTCGATTCTGCATGCTTTAAGTGTGTTTGGTGGCTCAGAACCATCAAAAAACGTTGAAATATAGTTCAAATTCAATAAAAATCGACAAAAATACAGTTTCTAGCTAAAATTTGATGGTTTCGTTGCACTTTCCGAGCCCGTAGGGTATCTGATTGGCTTAAAAGTACAAGAAAACACTTCAAAAGTGACGTTTCTGAAGAATTTTAACAGTTTTCTTGTATCTACGAACGCCAGAATGCATAAAATTGACCTAAACGTCTCCTTTTCCTATTCTGAGTCGATTCTGCATGCTTTAAGTGTGTTTGGTGGCTCAGAACCATCAAAAAACGTTGAAATATAGTTCAAATTCAATAAAAATCGACAAAAATACAGTTTCTAGCTAAAATTTGATGGTTTCGTTGCACTTTCCGAGCCCATAGGGTATCTGATTGGCTTAAAAGTACAAGAAAACACTTCAAAAGTGACGTTTCTGAAGAATTTTAACAGTTTTCTTGTATCTACGAACGCCAGAATGCATAAAATTGACCTAAACGTCTCCTTTTCCTATTCTGAGTCGATTCTGCATGCTTTAAGTGTGTTTGGTGGCTCAGAACCATCAAAAAACGTTGAAATATAGTTCAAATTCAATAAAAATCGACAAAAATACAGTTTCTAGCTAAAATTTGATGGTTTCGTTGCACTTTCCGAGCCCGTAGGGTATCTGATTGGCTTAAAAGTACAAGAAAACACTTCAAAAGTGACGTTTCTGAAGAATTTTAACAGTTTTCTTGTATCTACGAACGCCAGAATGCATAAAATTGACCTAAACGTCTCCTTTTCCTATTCTGAGTCGATTCTGCATGCTTTAAGTGTGTTTGGTGGCTCAGAACCATCAAAAAACGTTGAAATATAGTTCAAATTCAATAAAAATCGACAAAAATACAGTTTCTAGCTAAAATTTGATGGTTTCGTTGCACTTTCCGAGCCCGTAGGGTATCTGATTGGCTTAAAAGTACAAGAAAACACTTCAAAAGTGACGTTTCTGAAGAATTTTAACAGTTTTCTTGTATCTACGAACGCCAGAATGCATAAAATTGACCTAAACGTCTCCTTTTCCTATTCTGAGTCGATTCTGCATGCTTTAAGTGTGTTTGGTGGCTCAGAACCATCAAAAAACGTTGAAATATAGTTCAAATTCAATAAAAATCGACAAAAATACAGTTTCTAGCTAAAATTTGATGGTTTCGTTGCACTTTCCGAGCCCGTAGGGTATCTGATTGGCTTAAAAGTACAAGAAAACACTTCAAAAGTGACGTTTCTGAAGAATTTTAACAGTTTTCTTGTATCTACGAACGCCAGAATGCATAAAATTGACCTAAACGTCTCCTTTTCCTATTCTGAGTCGATTCTGCATGCTTTAAGTGTGTTTGGTGGCTCAGAACCATCAAAAAACGTTGAAATATAGTTCAAATTCAATAAAAATCGACAAAAATACAGTTTCTAGCTAAAATTTGATGGTTTCGTTGCACTTTCCGAGCCCGTAGGGTATCTGATTGGCTTAAAAGTACAAGAAAACACTTCAAAAGTGACGTTTCTGAAGAATTTTAACAGTTTTCTTGTATCTACGAAAGCCAGAATGCATAAAATTGACCTAAACGTCTCCTTTTCCTATTCTGAGTCGATTCTGCATGCTTTAAGTGTGTTTGGTGGCTCAGAACCATCAAAAAACGTTGAAATATAGTTCAAATTCAATAAAAATCGACAAAAATACAGTTTCTAGCTAAAATTTGATGGTTTCGTTGCACTTTCCGAGCCCGTAGGGTATCTGATTGGCTTAAAAGTACAAGAAAACACTTCAAAAGTGACGTTTCTGAAGAATTTTAACAGTTTTCTTGTATCTACGAACGCCAGAATGCATAAAATCGACCTAAACGTCTCCTTTTCCTATTCTGAGTCGATTCTGCATGCTTTAAGTGTGTTTGGTGGCTCAGAACCATCAAAAAACGTTGAAATATAGTTCAAATTCAATAAAAATCGACAAAAATACAGTTTCTAGCTAAAATTTGATGGTTTCGTTGCACTTTCCGAGCCCGTAGGGTATCTGATTGGCTTAAAAGTACAAGAAAACACTTCAAAAGTGACGTTTCTGAAGAATTTTAACAGTTTTCTTGTATCTACGAACGCCAGAATGCATAAAATTGACCTAAACGTCTCCTTTTCCTATTCTGAGTCGATTCTGCATGCTTTAAGTGTGTTTGGTGGCTCAGAACCATCAAAAAACGTTGAAATATAGTTCAAATTCAATAAAAATCGACAAAAATACAGTTTCTAGCTAAAATTTGATGGTTTCGTTGCACTTTCCGAGCCCGTTGGGTATCTGATTGGCTTAAAAGTACAAGAAAACACTTCAAAAGTGACGTTTCTGAAGAATTTTAACAGTTTTCTTGTATCTACGAACGCCAGAATGCATAAAATTGACCTAAACGTCTCCTTTTCCTATTCTGAGTCGATTCTGCATGCTTTAAGTGTGTTTGGTGGCTCAGAACCATCAAAAAACGTTGAAATATAGTTCAAATTCAATAAAAATCGACAAAAATACAGTTTCTAGCTAAAATTTGATGGTTTCGTTGCACTTTCCGAGCCCGCAGGGTATCTGATTGGCTTAAAAGTACAAGAAAACCCTTCAAAAGTGACGTTTCTGAAGAATTTTAACAGTTTTCTTGTATCTACGAACGCCAGAATGCATAAAATTGACCTAAACGTCTCCTTTTCCTATTCTGAGTCGATTCTGCATGCTTTAAGTGTGTTTGGTGGCTCAGAACCATCAAAAAACGTTGAAATATAGTTCAAATTCAATAAAATCGACAAAAATACAGTTTCTAGCTAAAATTTGATGGTTTCGTTGCACTTTCCGAGCCCGTAGGGTATCTGATTGGCTTAAAAGTACAAGAAAACACTTCAAAAGTGACGTTTCTGAAGAATTTTAACAGTTTTCTTGTATCTACGAACGCCAGAATGCATAAAATTGACCTAAACGTCTCCTTTTCCTATTCTGAGTCGATTCTGCATGCTTTAAGTGTGTTTGGTGGCTCAGAACCATCAAAAAACGTTGAAATATAGTTCAAATTCAATAAAAATCGACAAAAATACAGTTTCTAGCTAAAATTTGATGGTTTCGTTGCACTTTCCGAGCCCGTAGGGTATCTGATTGGCTTAAAAGTACAAGAAAACACTTCAAAAGTGACGTTTCTGAAGAATTTTAACAGTTTTCTTGTATCTACGAACGCCAGAATGCATAAAATTGACCTAAACGTCTCCTTTTCCTATTCTGAGTCGATTCTGCATGCTTTAAGTGTGTTTGGTGGCTCAGAACCATCAAAAAACGTTGAAATATAGTTCAAATTCAATAAAAATCGACAAAAATTCAGTTTCTAGCTAAAATTTGATGGTTTCGTTGCACTTTCCGAGCCCGTAGGGTATCTGATTGGCTTAAAAGTACAAGAAAACACTTCAAAAGTGACGTTTCTGAAGAATTTTAACAGTTTTCTTGTATCTACAAACGCCAGAATGCATAAAATTGACCTAAACGTCTCCTTTTCCTATTCTGAGTCGATTCTGCATGCTTTAAGTGTGTTTGGTGGCTCAGAACCATCAAAAAACGTTGAAATATATTTCAAATTCAATAAAAATCGACAAAAATTCAGTTTCTAGCTAAAATTTGATGGTTTCGTTGCACTTTCCGAGCCCGTAGGGTATCTGATTGGCTTAAAAGTACAAGAAAACACTTCAAAAGTGACGTTTCTGAAGAATTTTAACAGTTTTCTTGTATCTACGAACGCCAGAATGCATAAAATTGACCTAAACGTCTCCTTTTCCTATTCTGAGTCGATTCTGCATGCTTTAAGTGTGTTTGGTGGCTCAGAACCATCAAAAAACGTTGAAATATAGTTCAAATTCAATAAAAATCGACAAAAATACAGTTTCTAGCTAAAATTTGATGGTTTCGTTGCACTTTCCGAGCCCGTAGGGTATCTGATTGGCTTAAAAGTACAAGAAAACACTTCAAAAGTGACGTTTCTGAAGAATTTTAACAGTTTTCTTGTATCTACGAACGCCAGAATGCATAAAATTGACCTAAACATCTCCTTTTCCTATTCTGAGTCGATTCTGCATGCTTTAAGTGTGTTTGGTGGCTCAGAACCATCAAAAAACGTTGAAATATAGTTCAAATTCAATAAAAATCGACAAAAATACAGTTTCTAGCTAAAATTTGATGGTTTCGTTGCACTTTCCGAGCCCGTGGGGTATCTGATTGGCTTAAAAGTACAAGAAAACACTTCAAAAGTGACGTTTCTGAAGAATTTTAACAGTTTTCTTGTATCTACGAACGCCAGAATGCATAAAATTGACCTAAACGTCTCCTTTTCCTATTCTGAGTCGATTCTGCATGCTTTAAGTGTGTTTGGTGGCTCAGAACCATCAAAAAACGTTGAAATAAAGTTCAAATTCAATAAAAATCGACAAAAATACAGTTTCTAGCTAAAATTTGATGGTTTCGTTGCACTTTCCGAGCCCGTAGGGTATCTGATTGGCTTAAAAGTACAAGAAAACACTTCAAAAGTGACGTTTCTGAAGAATTTTAACAGTTTTCTTGTATCTACGAACGCCAGAATGCATAAAATTGACCTAAACGTCTCCTTTTCCTATTCTGAGTCGATTCTGCATGCTTTAAGTGTGTTTGGTGGCTCAGAACCATCAAAAAACGTTGAAATATAGTTCAAATTCAATAAAAATCGACAAAAATACAGTTTCTAGCTAAAATTTGATGGTTTCGTTGCACTTTCCGAGCCCGTAGGGTATCTGATTGGCTTAAAAGTACAAGAAAACACTTCAAAAGTGACGTTTCTGAAGAATTTTAACAGTTTTCTTGTATCTACGAACGCCAGAATGCATAAAATTGACCTAAACGTCTCCTTTTCCTATTCTGAGTCGATTCTGCATGCTTTAAGTGTGTTTGGTGGCTCAGAACCATCAAAAAACGTTGAAATATAGTTCAAATTCAATAAAAATCGACAAAAATACAGTTTCTAGCTAAAATTTGATGGTTTCGTTGCACTTTCCAAGCCCGTAGGGTATCTGATTGGCTTAAAAGTACAAGAAAACACTTCAAAAGAGACGTTTCTGAAGAATTTTAACAGTTTTCTTGTATCTACGAACGCCAGAATGCATAAAATTGACCTAAACGTCTCCTTTTCCTATTCTGAGTCGATTCTGCATGCTTTAAGTGTACTTGATGGCTCAGAACCATCAAAAAACGTTGAAATATAGTTCAAATTCAATAAAAATCGACAAAAATACAGTTTCTAGCTAAAATTTGATGGTTTCGTTGCACTTTCCGAGCCCGTAGGGTATCTGATTGGCTTAAAAGTACAAGAAAACACTTCAAAAGTGACGTTTCTGAAGAATTTTAACAGTTTTCTTGTATCTACGAACGCCAGAATGCATAAAATTGACCTAAACGTCTCCTTTTCCTATTCTGAGTCGATTCTGCATGCTTTAAGTGTGTTTGGTGGCTCAGAACCATCAAAAAACGTTGAAATATAGTTCAAATTCAATAAAAATCGACAAAAATACAGTTTCTAGCTAAAATTTGATGGTTTCGTTGCACTTTCCGAGCCCGTAGGGTATCTGATTGGCTTAAAAGTACAAGAAAACACTTCAAAAGTGACGTTTCTGAAGAATTTTAACAGTTTTCTTGTATCTACAAACGCCAGAATGCATAAAATTGACCTAAACGTCTCCTTTTCCTATTCTGAGTCGATTCTGCATGCTTTAAGTGTGTTTGGTGGCTCAGAACCATCAAAAAACGTTGAAATATATTTCAAATTCAATAAAAATCGACAAAAATTCAGTTTCTAGCTAAAATTTGATGGTTTCGTTGCACTTTCCGAGCCCGTAGGGTATCTGATTGGCTTAAAAGTACAAGAAAACACTTCAAAAGTGACGTTTCTGAAGAATTTTAACAGTTTTCTTGTATCTACGAACGCCAGAATGCATAAAATTGACCTAAACGTCTCCTTTTCCTATTCTGAGTCGATTCTGCATGCTTTAAGTGTGTTTGGTGGCTCAGAACCATCAAAAAACGTTGAAATATAGTTCAAATTCAATAAAAATCGACAAAAATACAGTTTCTAGCTAAAATTTGATGGTTTCGTTGCACTTTCCGAGCCCGTAGGGTATCTGATTGGCTTAAAAGTACAAGAAAACACTTCAAAAGTGACGTTTCTGAAGAATTTTAACAGTTTTCTTGTATCTACGAACGCCAGAATGCATAAAATTGACCTAAACATCTCCTTTTCCTATTCTGAGTCGATTCTGCATGCTTTAAGTGTGTTTGGTGGCTCAGAACCATCAAAAAACGTTGAAATATAGTTCAAATTCAATAAAAATCGACAAAAATACAGTTTCTAGCTAAAATTTGATGGTTTCGTTGCACTTTCCGAGCCCGTGGGGTATCTGATTGGCTTAAAAGTACAAGAAAACACTTCAAAAGTGACGTTTCTGAAGAATTTTAACAGTTTTCTTGTATCTACGAACGCCAGAATGCATAAAATTGACCTAAACGTCTCCTTTTCCTATTCTGAGTCGATTCTGCATGCTTTAAGTGTGTTTGGTGGCTCAGAACCATCAAAAAACGTTGAAATAAAGTTCAAATTCAATAAAAATCGACAAAAATACAGTTTCTAGCTAAAATTTGATGGTTTCGTTGCACTTTCCGAGCCCGTAGGGTATCTGATTGGCTTAAAAGTACAAGAAAACACTTCAAAAGTGACGTTTCTGAAGAATTTTAACAGTTTTCTTGTATCTACGAACGCCAGAATGCATAAAATTGACCTAAACGTCTCCTTTTCCTATTCTGAGTCGATTCTGCATGCTTTAAGTGTGTTTGGTGGCTCAGAACCATCAAAAAACGTTGAAATATAGTTCAAATTCAATAAAAATCGACAAAAATACAGTTTCTAGCTAAAATTTGATGGTTTCGTTGCACTTTCCGAGCCCGTAGGGTATCTGATTGGCTTAAAAGTACAAGAAAACACTTCAAAAGTGACGTTTCTGAAGAATTTTAACAGTTTTCTTGTATCTACGAACGCCAGAATGCATAAAATTGACCTAAACGTCTCCTTTTCCTATTCTGAGTCGATTCTGCATGCTTTAAGTGTGTTTGGTGGCTCAGAACCATCAAAAAACGTTGAAATATAGTTCAAATTCAATAAAAATCGACAAAAATACAGTTTCTAGCTAAAATTTGATGGTTTCGTTGCACTTTCCGAGCCCGTTGGGTATCTGATTGGCTTAAAAGTACAAGAAAACACTTCAAAAGTGACGTTTCTGAAGAATTTTAACAGTTTTCTTGTATCTACGAACGCCAGAATGCATAAAATTGACCTAAACGTCTCCTTTTCCTATTCTGAGTCGATTCTGCATGCTTTAAGTGTGTTTGGTGGCTCAGAACCATCAAAAAACGTTGAAATATAGTTCAAATTCAATAAAAATCGACAAAAATACAGTTTCTAGCTAAAATTTGATGGTTTCGTTGCACTTTCCGAGCCCGTAGGGTATCTGATTGGCTTAAAAGTACAAGAAAACACTTCAAAAGTGACGTTTCTGAAGAATTTTAACAGTTTTCTTGTATCTACGAACGCCAGAATGCATAAAATTGACCTAAACGTCTCCTTTTCCTATTCTGAGTCGATTCTGCATGCTTTAAGTGTGTTTGGTGGCTCAGAACCATCAAAAAACGTTGAAATATAGTTCAAATTCAATAAAAATCGACAAAAATACAGTTTCTAGCTAAAATTTGATGGTTTCGTTGCACTTTCCGAGCCCGTAGGGTATCTGATTGGCTTAAAAGTACAAGAAAACACTTCAAAAGTGACGTTTCTGAAGAATTTTAACAGTTTTCTTGTATCTACGAACGCCAGAATGCATAAAATTGACCTAAACGTCTCCTTTTCCTATTCTGAGTCGATTCTGCATGCTTTAAGTGTGTTTGGTGGCTCAGAACCATCAAAAAACGTTGAAATATAGTTCAAATTCAATAAAAATCGACAAAAATACAGTTTCTAGCTAAAATTTGATGGTTTCGTTGCACTTTTCGAGCCCGTAGGGTATCTGATTGGCTTAAAAGTACAAGAAAACACTTCAAAAGTGACGTTTCTGAAGAATTTTAACAGTTTTCTTGTATCTACGAACGCCAGAATGCATAAAATTGACCTAAACGTCTCCTTTTCCTATTCTGAGTCGATTCTGCATGCTTTAAGTGTGTTTGGTGGCTCAGAACCATCAAAAAACTTTGAAATATAGTTCAAATTCCATAAAAATCGACAAAAATACAGTTTCTAGCTAAAATTTGATGGTTTCGTTGCACTTTCCGAGCCCGTAGGGTATCTGATTGGCTTAAAATTACAAGAAAACACTTCAAAAGTGACGTTTCTGAAGAATTTTAACAGTTTTCTTGTATCTACGAACGCCAGAATGCATAAAATTGACCTAAACGTCTCCTTTTCCTATTCTGAGTCGATTCTGCATGCTTTAAGTGTGTTTGGTGGCTCAGAACCATCAAAAAACGTTGAAATATAGTTCAAATTCAATAAAAATCGACAAAAATACAGTTTCTAGCTAAAATTTGATGGTTTCGTTGCACTTTCCGAGCCCGTAGGGTATCTGATTGGCTTAAAAGTACAAGAAAACACTTCAAAAGTGACGTTTCTGAAGAATTTTAACAGTTTTCTTGTATCTACGAACGCCAGAATGCATAAAATTGACCTAAACGTCTCCTTTTCCTATTCTGAGTCGATTCTGCATGCTTTAAGTGTGTTTGGTGGCTCAGAACCATCAGAAAACGTTGAAATATAGTTCAAATTCAATAAAAATCGACAAAAATACAGTTTCTAGCTAAAATTTGATGGTTTCGTTGCACTTTCCGAGCCCGTTGGGTATCTGATTGGCTTAAAAGTACAAGAAAACACTTCAAAAGTGACGTTTCTGAAGAATTTTAACAGTTTTCTTGTATCTACGAACGCCAGAATGCATAAAATTGACCTAAACGTCTCCTTTTCCTATTCTGAGTCGATTCTGCATGCTTTAAGTGTGTTTGGTGGCTCAGAACCATCAAAAAACGTTGAAATATAGTTCAAATTCAATAAAAATCGACAAAAATACAGTTTATAGCTAAAATTTGATGGTTTCGTTGCACTTTCCAAGCCCGTAGGGTATCTGATTGGCTTAAAAGTACAAGAAAACACTTCAAAAGTGACGTTTCTGAAGAATTTTAACAGTTTTCTTGTATCTACGAACGCCAGAATGCATAAATTTGACCTAAACGTCTCCTTTTCCTATTCTGAGTCGATTCTGCATGCTTTAAGTGTGTTGGTGGCTCAGAACAATCAAAAAACGTTGAAATATAGTTCAAATTCAATAAAAATCGACAAAAATACAGTTTCTAGCTAAAATTTGATGG